>NW_026061896.1:0-182785 GCF_023897955.1 Schistocerca gregaria | reverse complement strand
CAATTTTCCCCGTTTTCTGGCAAAAAACCTTTTCCTGTGAAGGGCCCATTAGCTTGTCGGTTATATTTGTGACTTTCTCGACGATCAGTAATTTCCTGATAGTCCATCCACCGGCGTCATTGTTAACATCGGATATAGATTTTAGTATTAGGAAGGCTAATATGAAGCTAATGCATAAGTAGGTCTAATGATTAATAAAAATAGGAATGCGGGTAAGCTACTACAAACAGCATAGTGAACGCATTGTTGTGGCCAAGATAGCCACGAATCCCACGCCTACCAAAGCCGTAAAAGTAGTCCGCAGATGATGAAGAAATTGATGAAATGTGTGATGAGATAAAGGAAATCATTCGGATAGTGATGGGAGATGAAAATTTAATATTAATGGGTGACTGGAATTCGACAGTAGGAAATGGAAGAAAAGGAAACGTAGTAGGTGAATATGGAATGGGGGTAAAAAATGAAAGAGGAAGCCGCCTGGTAGGTTTTTGCCCAGAGCATAACTTAATCATAGCTAACACTTGGTTCAAAAATCATGAAAGAAGATTGTATACGTGGAAGAGACCTGGAGATACTGCAATATTTCATATATATTATATAATGGTAAGACAGAGATTTAGGAACCAGATTTTAAATTGTAAGACATTTCCAGGGGCAAATGTGGACTCTGATCACAATATATTGATTATGAACTGTAGATTAAACTGAAGAAACTGGAAAAAGGTGGGAATTTAAGGAGATGGGACCTGAAAGAACTGACAGAATCAGAAGTTGTAGAGTGTTTCAGGAAGATCATTAGGGAACGATCTACGGGACGGGGGAAAGTAATACAGTGTGATGAGGGATCTGAGTGGTGTACTGTCAAGGGGGAGGGGGTTCCTCAGGGATCAGTGTTGGGGCCGCTCCAGTTCCTTATTTATATAAATGATATGCCCTCAAGTATTATGGGTAACTCTAAAATATTTCTGTTTGCTGATGACACTAGCTTGGTAGTAAAGGATGTTGGGTGCAACATTGACTCCGTTTCAAGTAGTGCAGTACATGACCTCAGTCCATGGCTTGTAGAAAATAAACTAACGTTAAATCACAGTAAGCTTCAGTTTTTACATTTTCTAACACACAATTCAACAAAACCTGACGTTTTAATTTCACAGCATGGGCATATGATTGGTGAAACTGAACGGTTCACATTCCTAGGTGTTCAAATAAATAGTAAGATGTCGTGGAAAGCCCACGTTCAGGATCTTGTTCAAAGACTTAATACTGCCATTTTCACTATTGGAACGGTGCCGAAAGTGAGTGATACTTCGACAAGTAAATTAGTCTACTTTGCTTATTTCCATTCACTTATGTCGTATGGTATTATGTTTTTGGGGTAACTCTTCCCATTCTAGATGGATATTTTTGGCTCAGAAACTGGAGGTTCGGGCAAAAAGTGGTGTGAGTTCACGAACCTCTTGTCGACTTCTGTTCAGGGAGTCTGGGTATTTTGACCTTGGCCTCTCAATATGTATATTCCTTATTGTCGTTTCTTGTTACCGATATTAGTTTATTTCCAACAATAAGCAGCTTTCACTCGGTTAATACTCGGGAGAAATCAAACCTCCATTTGGATCGGACTTCCTTAACTCTTGTGCAAAAATGTGTGAGTATACTGCTGCATCCATTTACAATAAGCTGCCACTCGAATTCAAAAATCTTAGCTGTAATCCACGCGCTTTCAAATCGAAACTGGAGTGTTTCCTCATGGGTCACTCCTTTTATTCTGTCGAGGAGTTAATTGAAAAATTAAGCTGATTCTCATTGTACTGCTGATAGCGTTTGCTTAAACTTATGGACTGATTTTCTCTCAGGTTCATGAACATGTATTTCTATCTGTTATTACTTTTTTGTTGTAAGTTCATGTGTCGCCCTAACCGCCAGCTGCTTCACGTCTGCTGTGCAGCGAGCTACCTTAATTTAAGTATTAACTCTATTTTTCTTACTTGTCACTTCTTCTTCCGTGTGTTTTTGCTTTTAGGAAGCTTTAATTGTCGAGTGCTAGTAATAGTGTTACATAGATTTCGTGTTTGTTTTGAATACAGTGAGAGAGAGTCCTTGTAGTCAGCCATAGTGCCAGTAGTGCTAGTGTTTGTTTTGAATACAGTCCAGAGACAGGTAGTGCTATTTTCATTGTTTTCCACAAGAAGTGGTTAGCAATCACAGTTTAGTCAGTAATCAATCGCCTTTAGTGAATTAGCAGTCTACTTAAAAGTTGATTAAGTCTCTTCGGTAAATTGATTCCTTAGGATGGATAGGATGTGTGACTGCTGTGTACGGACGCTGGCCACTCTTCGCGAACAGCTGAGCGTGTTGATGGCCGCGGTCAGCCGTCATCAGGCTGCTGCCTCGGAGTGTAGCGGCAGTGGGGAGTCTGGTGCGTCGCATGGTGCACCCCAGGTATTAGATGCTTCACCCACTGTCCCTGCTGTCGAGAGATCTTCGCGGGTACCGGGCGCGGTTGGGCCACCCTCTCCCCAAGGGGAGTGGCGGGTTCAGTGGCGTTCGCGGCGCACGAGGCGGAGGGTCAATGTGGAGGCTGGCCGTGTGGCATCGCCCGCTCTGCCTGTGAATGGACATGTGGCTGCTCCTTCAGCAAGGTCCGAGCAGGCACACGGGGGGAGGGGTTTATTAGTTATTGGGAGCTCCAACGTTAGGCTAGTGATGGAGCCCCTTAGGGAAATGTTATAGTTCTGGGAGGAGATTTTAATTTTGCTGGATATAGACTGGGAGACTCAAACGTTCATAACGGGTGGCAGGGACAAAGAATCCATTGAAATATTTTTAAGTGCTTTATCTGAATACTACCTTGAGCAGTTAAACAGAGAACCGACTCGTGGCGATAATATATTAGACCTTCTGGTGACAAACAGACCCGAACTATTTGAATCAGTTAATGCAGAACAGGGAATCAGCGATCATAAAGCGGTTACTGCATCGACGATTTCAGCCGTAAATAGAAATATTAAAAAGGTAATAAGATTTTTCTGTTTAGCAAAAGTGACAAAAAGCAGATTACAGAGTACCTGACGGCTCAACACAAAAGTTTTGTCTCAAGTACAGATAGTGTTGAGGGTCAGTGGACAAAGTTCAAAACCATCGAACAATATGCGTTAGATGAGTATGTGCCAAGGAAGATCGTAAGAAATGGAAAAGAGCCACCGTGGTACAACAACCGAGTTAGAAAACTGCTGCGGAAGCAAAGGGAACTTCACAGCAAACATAAACATAGCCAAAGCCTTGCAGACAAACAAAAATTACGCGAAGCGAAATGTAGTGTAAGGAGGGCTATGCGAGAGGCTTTCAATGAATTCGAAAGTAAAGTTCTATGTACTGACTTGGCAGAAAATCCTAAGAAATTTTGGTCCTATGTCAAAGCGGTAGGTGGATCAAAACAAAATGTCCAGACACTCTGTGACCAAAATGGTACTGAAACAGAGGATGACAGACTAAAGGCCGAAATACTAAATGTCTTCTTCCAAAGCTGTTTCACAGAGGAAGACTGCACTGTGCTTCCTTCTCTTGAAGTCGCACAGTTGACAAAATGGTAGATATCGAAATAGACGACAGAGGGATAGAGAAACAATTAAAATCGCTCAAAAGAGGAAAGGCCTCTGGTCCTGATGGGATACCAGTTTGATTTTACACAGAATACGCGAAGGAACTTGCCCCCTTCTTGCAGCGGTGTACCGTAGGTCTCTAGAAGAGCGAAGCGTTCCAAAGGATTGGAAAAGGGCACAGGTCATCCCCGTTTTCAAGAAGGGACGTCGAACGGATGTGCAGAACTATAGACCTATATCTCTAACGTCGATCAGTTGTAGAATTTTGGAACACGTATTATGTTCGAGTATAATGCCTTTTCTGGAGACTAGAAATCTACTCTGTAGGAATCAGCATGGGTTTCGAAAAAGACGGCCGTGTGAAACCCAGCTCGCGCTATTCGTCCACGAGACTCAGAGGGCCTTAGACACGGGTTCACAAGTAGATGCCGTGTTTCTTGACTTCCGCAAGGCGTTTGACACAGTTCCCCACAGTCGTTTAATGAACAAAGTAAGAGCATACGGACTATCAGATCAGTTGTGTGCTTGGATCGAGGAGTTCCTAGATAACAGAACGCTGCATGTCATTCTCAATGGAGAGAAGTCTTCCGAAGTAAGAGTGATTTCAGGTGTGCCGCAGGGGAGTGTCATAGGACCGTTGCTATTCACAATATTCATAAATGACCTGGTGGATGACATCGGAAAGTCTCTGAGGCTTTTTGCAGATGATGCTGTGGTGTATCGAGAGGTTGCAACAATGGAAAATTGTACTGATATGCAGGAGGATCTGCAGCGAACTGACGCATGGTGCACGGAATGGCAATTGAATCTCAATGTAGACAAGTGTAATGTGATGCGAATGTATAGAAAGATAGGTCCCTTATCATTTAGCTACAAAATAGCAGGTCAGCAACTGGAAGCAGTTAATTCCATAAATTATCTGGGAGTACGCATTAGGAGTGATTTAAAATGGAATGTTCATATAAAGTTGATCGTCGGTAAAGCAGATGCCAGACTGAGATTCATTGGAAGAATCCTAAGGAAATGCAATCCGACAACAAAGGAAGTAGGTTACAGTACGCTTGTTCGCCCACTGCTTGAATACTGCTCAGCAGTGTGGGATCCACACCAGATAGGTTTGATAGAAGAGATAGAGAAGATCCAACGGAGAGCAGCGCGCTTCGTTGGAGGATCATTTAGTAATCGCGAAAGCGTTACGGAGATGATAGATAACCTACAGTGGAAGACTCTGCAGGAGAGACGCTCCGTAGCTTTGCATGGGCTTTTGTTGAAGTTTCGAGAACATACCTTCACCGAAGAGTCAAACAGTGTATTGCTCCCTCCTACTTATATTTCGCGAAGAGACCACGAGGATAAAATCAGAGAGATTAGAGCCCACACAGAAGCATACCGAGAATCCTTCTTTCCACGTACAATACGAGACTGGAATAGAAGGGAGAACGGATAGAGGTACTCAGGGTACCCTCCGCCACACACCGTTAGGCGGCTTGCGGAGTACGGATGTAGATGTAGATACTGACACGTTCCATGACCTTGAAGATTTGCTCCTCAATTTGGGCCTACGGAACTTGACATGCGCAGAGAAAGAGGGTAACAGAAGATATATTGAATTTAATTTATGAAAGGAGAAAATACAAAAATGCAGTAAATTAAGCCGGCAAAAAGAAATACTAATGTCTCAAAATGAGATCGACAGGAAGTGCAAAATGGCTAAGCAGGGATATCTAGAGGACAAACGTAAGGATGTAGAGGCGCATATCACTAGGTGTAAGATAGATACTGCGTACAGGAAAATTAAAGAGACCTTTAGAGAAACGAGATTCACTTGTATGCATATCAAGAGCTCAGATGGAAACCCTGTTATCAGCAAAGAAGGGAATGCAGAAAGGTGGAAGGTGTATATAGAGGATCTATACAAGGGCAGTGTACTTCAGGACAATATAATGGAAATGGAAGAGGATGTAGATGAAGATGAAATGGGAGATGACATACTGCGTGAAGAGTTTGACAGAGCACTGAAAGACCTTAATCGAAACAAGATCCCGGGAGTAGGCAACATTCCATTAGAACTACTGACGGCCTTGGGAGACCCAACTCTGACAGAACGTTACCGTCTGATGAGCGAGATGCATGAGACAGCCGAAATACCGTCAGACTTCAAGAAGAATGAAATAATTCCAATTTCAAAGAAAGCAGGTGTTGACAGAAGTGAAAATTAGCGAACTATCAGTTTAATAAGTCACAGCTGCAAAATACTAACGCAAATTCTTTACAGACGAATGGAAAAAATGGTAGAAGCCGACCTCAGGGAAGACCAGTTAGGATTCCGTAGAAATACTGGATCATGTGAGGCAATACTGACCCTACGACTTACCTTATTAAGTAGATTAAGGAAAGGCAAACCTACGTTTCTAACATTTGTAGACTTAGAGAAATCTTTTGACAATGTTGACTGGAATACTCTCTTTCAAATTCTGAAGGTGGCAGGGGTAAAATACAGGGAGCGAATTCAATTTACAATTTGTACAGAAAGCAGGTGGCAGTTATAAGAGTCAAGGGATATGAAATTGAAGCAGTGGTTGGGAAGGGAATGAGACAGGGTTGTAGACTATCCCCAGTGTTATTCAATCTGTTTATTGAGCAAGCAGTAAAGGAAACAAAAGAAAAATTCTGAGTAGAAATTAAAATCCATGGATAAGAAACTAAAACCTTGAGGTTTGCCGATGACTTTGTAATTCAGAGACAGCAAAGAACCTAGAAGAGTAGCTGAACAGAATGAAGTGTCCTGAAGGGATTATATAAGATCAGCATCAATAAAAGCAAAACGAGGATAATGGAATGTAGTCGAATTAAGGTGGGTGATGCTGAGGGAATTAGATTAGGAAATGAGACATTTAAAGTAGTAAAGGAGTTTTGCTATTTAGGGAGCAAAATAACTGATGACGGTCGAAGTAGAGAGGATATAAAATGTAGACTGTCAATGGTAAGAAAAGTGTTTCTAAAGAAGAAAAATTTGCTAACATCGAGTATAGCTTTAGGTATCAGGAAGTCTTTTCTCCGAGTATTTGTATGCAGTGTAGCCACGTATGGAGGTGAATAATGGACAATAAATAGTTTGAACATGAAGAGAATAGAAGCTTTCGAAATGTGGTGCTACAGAAGAATGCTGAAGATTAGATGGGTAGATCACATAACTAATGTGGAGGTATTGAATAGGATACGGGAGAAGAGAACTTTGTGGCACAACTTGAGTAGAAGATGGGGTCGGATAGTAGGACACGTTCTGAGGCATTAAGGGATCACGAATTTAATATTGGAGGGCAGCGTGGAGGGTAAAAATCGAGGAGGGAGTCCAGGAGATGAATACACTAAGCAGATTCACAAGGATGTAGGTTGCAGTGGGTACTGGGAGATGAAGCTTCCAGACGATACAGTAGCATGGAGAGCTGCATCAAACCAGTCTGTGGACTGAAGACAACAACAACAACAACAAGGTATTTGTGTGATGTGTAACCTTCAACAGAAGTGGGGCAGACAAGAGGATTAGATTATATGTACTTTCCATTGAAATTGATCCATAATGGGGAGATACTCAATGGGAAAATAATATGCTAATTTACTATCCACAGACCGCAAATGGACTGATCATGAACGAGGAATGAAAATTTAGTCACACTTCTGATTGTACACGTATTATTTGACCCCCCCCTCTCTCTCTCTCTCTCTCTCTCTCTCTCTCTCTCTCTCTCTCTCTCTCTCTCTCTCTCTCTCTCTCTCTCTCTCTAACACACACACACACACACACACACACACTCTCTCAATCGCGCGCGCGCGCGCGCTAGTTCTAATAAATAATTCAATTCATTAATGGTGTCGGAAGAGATGGTTAGCAAGAAATCCTTTAGGCTCCTCGTAAACTGAAATCTGTCAGTAGTAAAGCTTTTTGTGGCTGCCGGCAAGTTATTGAAAACATCGTTCTCCTTAATGATGGAGACTTTCTTGCACCAAAGTAATTAACTTACCAATTTTTGTGGAGATTATTCACTTCTAGTTATGACTTCATGAAATGAGCTGTTGATTTGAAAATATTCATTTGTTTTTAAATACAATATTCACGGGGAGAACGTATCTTCCATCTCCACCATGTTAACTGATCTATTTATATGATCCTTATTCTAAGTTGTGTTATATTAACGGTAAAACACAAAACATTACTTACATGCATTTCCACTGTTTTCCAACAAGCTAACAATTTTTCATGAATAATATATTAATACTGAAATTTTTAGAAAAATTTTGAAAGAGAGGTTTTGCAGGCAAATTTCAAAAATAAAAAGACCATAGTGTTCATTATAATACAACTTCTCCATGGTTTTTAATTCCTACTCCGAAGTTTTCTTTTGTTTTCTTTACTGCTTGCTCAGCAAACAGATTGAATAACATCGGAGATAGGCTACAACCCTGTCTCACTCCCTTCCCAACCACTGCTTCCCTTTCATATCCCTCGACTCTTCATGCCCTCGAGTAAGAAAACTGACCGTTAGAATTCCATGGTTCTGGGATAAATGGTTTGAGAGGAAAGGTACATTTAGTTAGAAAAGTTACGGAAAATTTAAAGTTGCATTGCACTTAACGTCGTACATGCACTCATTTAAATTCATAGTTTCTTTCACTTTCCAATAGTATGCATGCTGTACAAAAACATAACATTTGTTTCATGATATTTACTTTTTTATTTCTTGCAAGTCTTCTAGAACTTCTCTCGAAAACTTTGTGGGTAGATCTTGGCATTTGTTTTGTTCAGAAACGTTATTACTGTAGCAAACAACTGACTACGAGACAAGAAAAAATGTATTCAATAGGTGAAAG
This sequence comes from Schistocerca gregaria, assembly GCF_023897955.1. NCBI lineage: Eukaryota > Metazoa > Arthropoda > Insecta > Orthoptera > Acrididae > Schistocerca > Schistocerca gregaria. The sequence goes on along the minus strand of NW_026061896.1, from coordinate 174,317 downwards.
CTCAAAAACTACGGGTAAAATGTCCCTAGGCTTATCATCTCAAAGAAGAGATGGCACAGAGAAACAAGTGGGCATGTCTTACATAGCAAGCTGCCATTTAAACCGACATTTTAGTACCTTCAAATAAGGATTTGGAATAAAATACTTTCATATTCGCACTAAGTGTAAATCAAACTGGTACAGTCACCAATAAACAAAATTATTTTCATTGTTTTCGGGGTTCCTTTTGCCTTTCGGAATAAATATATTGCGAATCAGCAGTTAACATGCCTGGTTCCCCAAACAGGAGACGACTAGAAACTTCCGAAATGTGGTGGTGTAGAAGAATGCTAAAAAAGTTTTGATCGAATAGCTGATGGGGAGATACGAAATCAGATTAGGGAGCAGAGAAATTAATGGCACAAATTGACAAAAAGAAGCGATCGTGGGTAAATGTCATATTTCGATTCCACCCATCCGCTGTGACCCACGACGTTCTGCATTACTTTGATTAGTTGCATTTCGAAGGATACCAGTGGCCTTATTAAATGTTAACTGGGATTGCCTTCGTTTCTAGAGCAATTTATAACGTTCGTTAACTATGATTTTTTTCGGAATATATCGTGATGAACTCTGGGAGGAACCACAGAACACAGCTTAAATTGTCGTTGAAGAAACGAGTAGTGATTGTATTTTTATCTTTCTTATCCGACACGTTGGGGAATCCAAGGTATAATGGGGTACACAGTTGAAAACTTTGATTAAATGTACAAAATTGATAAATAAGAGAGTTACAAATTTTTATATGAACACATTATGATGTATTAATCACAAAAATATAAGAACATTGCCATAAAATAAAACAACAATATTTTCTCACTCAAAAACAAATTTATATCATTTGCACGCGGCAGAATGGGGTGGTAAATACAAGTGATTACAAAAACGTATAAAATTATCGGAAATGCAGAAAATATTGGCTTGCTCGGTATTTTTTTTAGTTTAAAGTGAGTATTAATGTCAAACTACAGTTTTCATGTATCGTATCCTTTTCTTGAGGCTGTTTACAAAATTCACACACAGGGAGACACTCATCATCTTCGCTATCTATTCCTGCACAAGAATCGTGTGTCCATTTTTTGCACGTGGAAAAAGCGACCCAACCTCCAACTGATTTTGAATATAACCCACCACAATATACACACTGACAGTCAGAACTTACCTCATAATCACTCTCGTTAGTATAGTATTCTTACTCCTTTCTTCCATTTATCTTCAGGCTCTTTCTCTCGTTTTTGAGTTCTTAATTTTATTCTCTTTCGCAAAAAGTTTTCTGTTTGCTCTTTCTTCTTTGTCAATGTTCTTTTTTCTATTTCTCCCATTAATGACTTTTAACTCTTTTTTTGTACGGCGAATCAGTTAAAACAACGTTGTTCCCCCTTTTCAGTCTCGCTCTTTTCTTGCTTTCGTTAACTTTTGACAAGAAAATCAGAATCTCAGGTGAAATATGAAATGAGGAGGTTGTGTTGTCAGTTGTCATCCAAGAGCACCCAAGATTAGAACAATTAGCCCCAATAACTTTGTTATTCTACGCGGCAGTTCATTGTAACAATTCGCTGAAACCTCGTCCCCTTGATTATCCAGCCCGTTTGAGTCGTCTTTTTCAGCTGGTGTGCTAGTTGGAGGCAATTCAAATTGTTCAGATATAATAACCCCTTCATCTGACGGCCTATCACGTCCGCTGTCAGTTGTGTGTGCCGATAGGAAGTGTGCGTCTTGAATATGGATGGGTCCGTGGGCCATATTGCAGTAGCTTCGAAACCTTTAATAGCGGTTTTCATTGTTGCGCTTTAGACGAAAGCTGAACCAAAAAGCGTTGAAATTTGAAAGATAGTTACGACTTTCCCTGCGTGGCTTCGCAGCCATTTTCGAAGCTGATCACTATAACGAGGATTTATAAAACAAACATCAAGCGGCTGAAGTCTGTGAGAGCAATGTGGTGGTGAAGAAACGCCACTCTCCCTCGCGTAGTCCATAACGTCATTGTTCGTGGTATGAGCTGAGTGGCCATCTGATATAAGGAGAACTGGGACGTGCTTTGATGTCTTAGAAAATACCACTAATTGTGGAAACCATACAAAGAATGACTCTGTGGCCATCCATGCGGTGCTGTGGACCTCAGCGCAACCTCCTGCTGTCAGTCCTAACTCAAATTCTTTCTGCTTCTTCTTTAGTGGAAAAATAATCGTAGGAGGAATGTCAGCTCCGCTTGCTGACGTACTAATGAGGATGGTTGCAGTTTCGCCCCTTTCTGCAGAGGTTAACGATCGCACTGGACGGTTCCCTTTGCAAGCTGCGATGTTCGATTGGTTTTTAGCATTAACCGAGACGCCTGTTTCATCACAATTAGTTATTTGAGAAGTCATTAGTTTGTGATTGTCAGTTACATTTGTTAGCAACGAAAAAAACCTATCGACAGCTACTTTATTAAAATCAATGATTCTTGTACCAGATAATGCTTCGGGCTTGCGAACAAACCCGCATTTGCTTCTTCATTGTTTCGTGATGTAATAAAGATTTCGATTTGTTTTGCTCGAAATTTTCGAAAAGGTATCTGTAAAAACGTGCAAAAATTGAAATGGCAAAACTGTGCACCTGCCGAAATACGAGTGCGTATACTCATTTGAAAACATTTTCCTACACCGCTTCTGATACGCTAGAGGTTACCGCACAGTAAACAACAATTGTAGTTGACCGTTTGCCTGCATCGTATAAAGTACGGCCAATAAAATATTTTTGTAGGGGGGACACATCATCTCATTCTAAATGGAGAGTTCATCTATACGTGTAAAAGTAACCACTTGTGCCAGAGGGAAGTGTGTTGGGAGCCTTATTGTTCCTGTTGTATATTAACATTACAGATAATATAAGTAAGCTCACATATTTCGAAAATGATGCCGATATCGACATTGAGGTAACAAAGGTCGTGTGAAGCGATATGCACATACAGGGGATAGTAAAAATGTGACCACCTATACTTGCATCTACATGGATACTCTGCAAGTCACATTTAAGTGCATGGCACATTGTTCATCGAACCACCTTCACAAGTCTCTATTATTCCAATCTCGCATAGCACCCGGAAAGAATGATCACCTGTGTCTTTCCATACGAGCTCTGACTTCCCTTATTTTATCGTTGTGGTCGTTTCTACCTACGTAGGTCGGTGTCAACAAAATATTTTCGCATTCGGAGGAAAAAGTTGGTGATTGGAATTTCGTGAGAAGATACTGTCGCAACGAAAAACGCTTTTCTTTTAATGATGTCCAGCCCAAATCCAGTATCATTTGTGTGACACACTCTCTCATATTTCGCGATAATAGAAAACGTGCTGCCTTTCTTTGGACTTTTTCGATCTACTCCGTAAGTCCTATCTTGTAAGGATCCCACATCTTCCAGCAGTATTCTAAAAGAGGACAGAGAAGCGTAGTGTAGGCAGTCTCCTTTGTAGGTCTGTTACGTTTTATAAGTGTCGTGCCAATAAAACGCAGTCTTTGGTTAGCCTTAACCGCAACATTTTCTATGTGTTCTTTCCAATTTAAGTTGTTCGTTATTGTATAATAATAATGGCGTGTGACGAGGGCCTCCCATCGGGTAGCCCGTTCGCCTGGTGCAAGTCTTTCGATTTGACGCCACTTCGGCGACTTGCGCGTCGATGGGGATGAAATGATGATTAGTACAACACAACACCCAGTCCCTGAGCGGAGAAAATCTCCGACCCAGCCGGGAATCTAACCCGGTCTTTTAGGATTGACAGTCTGTCGTGCTGACCACTCAGCTACCGCGGGTGGACGTTAGTTATTGTAACACCTAGTTATTTAGTTGACTTTACGGCTTTTAGATTAGACTGCAACTTCTCTGATAGTGATTCGTCCATTCTGCTTCACCAGCAATATTGCGGGATCAGTAACGACCTGATTTGCGGATATTGCGGGCGTACCTTAACTGGCTTCTGTCTTCATTGATTAGCGGCTACCTTTGAAATGGTTGTACCACTCCTTTAGCCCTGCAGTACCCATTACTTTGTCCACAAACACACGATGGTTTCAACTTGAGAATTGCCAAGCTTGGAGCCAAATGTGATGTAAAGACGTCATTTTGCTCAGAATACTAAATCCAACGTGTACCACTTGCAAGCGTTCCAAAGTAGTGGAGAAAATCAGGTATGTGTGCTAAATATGCCTGAAAACATGAGCGCATGCGCGCCCTGATACCATTGTTGATTTCAACAATTAAAAAAGGTCGGATATTTTTTAAATAGCTCATGTATATAAGCCATCGCCAGTGATGTTGAAAGAGCAAGATACCCCTAACTACGGCAGTTGTATAGGTAGTTCGAATGGAGCGGTCTATTGTCTGACGTATCTCCATAACAGCTCCGAACCGAATACCCCAAAGTTCGACAAATGGTTCAAATGACTCTGAGCACTATGGGTCTTAACATCTATCGTCATCAGTCCCCTAGAACTTAGAACTACTTAAACCTAACTAACCTAAGGACATCACACAACACCCAGCCATCACGAGGCAGACAAAATCCCTGACCCCGCCGTGAATCGAACTCCGGAACCCAGACGCGGAAAGCGAGAACGCTACCTTCACGTCAGGAATCAAGCTGAGCTCAGAAGGGCGCAAGTCCGGGGTTGTCTCTGGCTGATACTGATCTTCGGCCTGACGTGGCTGCTTGTCCTGTTCCAGGGGTTGCCCCTCAGTCTGCAAGATCCGAGCAGTCGCAGAGGGTGGTCTTACTGGTAGTTGGGAGCTCCAACGTCAGGCGCGTAATGGGGCCCCTTAAGGATATGGCAGCAAGAGAGGCGAAGAAAACCAATGTGCAATCCGTGTGCATACCGGGGTGGGTCATTCCAGATGTGGAAAGGGTCCTTCCGGATGCCATGAAGGGTACAGGTTGCACAGGTCGCTCATGTCGGCACCAATGATGTGTGTCGCTATGGATCGGAGGAAACCCTCCCTGGCTATCTGATTTGGTGAAGACTGCCAGTCTCGCTAGCCGGATGAAAGCAGAGCTCACCATCTGCAGCATCGTCGATAGGACTGACTGCTGACCTTTGGTAAAGAGCTGAGTAAAGGGTCTGAATCAGAGGCTGAGATTGTTCTGCGACCGTGTGGGCTGCAGATTCCTCGACTTGAGCCATAGGGTGGTGGGGTTTCGGGTTCCGCTGGATAGGTCAGGAGTCAACTACACGCAACAAGCGGCTACACGGGTAGCAGGGGTTGTGTGGCGTGGGCTGGGCGGTTTTTTAGGTTAGATGGCATTGGGCAAGTACAAAAAGGGCGGCAGCCTCAACGAGTTCGGGGCAAAGCAGGACATGAGGGGACCAAGCAGCAATCGGTATTGTAATGGTAAACTGTCGAAGCTGCGTTGGTAAAGTACCGGAACTTCAAGCGCTGATAGAAAGTACCGAAGCTGGAATCGTTATAGGTACAGAAAGCTGGCTGAAATCAGAGAGAAATTCTGCCGAAATTTTTACAAAGGTACAGACAGGTAGAAAGGATAGATTGCATGCAACCGGTGGTGGAGAGTTAGTCGCTGTTAGTAGAAGTTTATCCTGTAGTGAATTAGAAGTGGATAGTTCCTGTGAATTATTATGGGTGGAGGTTACACGCAACAGCCGAGCTAGGTTAATAATTGGCTCCTTTTACCGACTTCCCGATCCAGCAGCATTAGTGGCAGAACAACTGAGAGAAAATTTGGAATACATTTCACATCAATTTTCTCAGCAAGTTATAGTCTTAGGTAGAGATTTCAATTTACCAGATATAGACTGGGACACTCAGATGTTTAGGATGGGTCGTAGGGACAGAGCATCGAGTGACATTATACTGAGTGCGCTATCGGAAAATTACCTCGAGCAATTAAACAGAGAACCGACTCGTGGAGATAACATCTTGGACCTACTGATAACAAACAGACCCGAACTTTTCGACTCTGTATGTGCAGAACAGGGAATCAGTGATCATAAGGCTGTTGCAACATCCCTGAATATGGAAGTTAATAGGAATATAAAAAGAGGGAGGAAGGTTTACGTGTTTAGCAAGAGTAATAGAAGGCAGATTTCATTCTACCTAACAGATCAAAACGAAAATTTCTGTTCTGACACTGACAATGTTGCGTATTTATGGAAAAAGTTCAAGGCAATCGTAAAATGCGTTTTAGACAGGTACGTGTAGAGTAAAACTGTGAGGGACGGGATAAACCCACCGTGGTTCAACAACAAAGTTAGGAAACTACTGCGAAAGCAAAGACAGCTTCACTCCAAGTATAAACGCAGCCAAAACCTCTCAGACAAACAGAAGCTAAACGATGTCAAAGTTAGCGTAAGGAGGGCTATGCGTGAAGCGTTCAGTGAATTCGAAAGTAAAATTCTATGTACCGACTTGACAGAATATCCTAGAAAGTTCTGGTCTCACGTTAAATCAGTAAGTGGTTGGAAACAGCATGTCCAGACACTCCGGGGTGATGATGGCATTGAAACAGAGGATGACAGGCGTAAAGCTGAAATACTAAACACCTTTTTCCAAAGATGTTTCATAGAGGAAGACCGCACTGCAGTTCCTTCTCTAAATCCTAGCACAAACGAGAAAATGGCTGACATCGAAATAAGTGTCCAAGGAGTAGAAAAGCAACTGGAATCACTCAACAGAGGAAAGTCCACTGGACCTGACGGGGTACCAATTCGATTCTACACAGTACGAGAAAGAACTTGCCCTCCCTTCTAACAGCTGTGTACCGCCAGTCTCTAGGGGAACGGAAGGCTCCAAATGATTGGAAAAGAGCACAGGTAGTCCGAGTCTTCAAGAAGGGTCGTAGAGCAGATGCGCAAAACTATAGACCTATATCTCTGACGTCGATCTGTTGTAGAATTTTAGAACATGTTTTTTGCTCGAGTATCATGTAGTTTTTGGAAACCCAGAATCTACTCTGTAGGAATCAACACGGATTCCGGAAACATCCATCGTGTGAGACCCAACTCACTTTATTTGTTCATGAGACCCAGAAAATATTAGATACAGGCTCCCAGGTAGATGCTATTTTTCTCGACTTCCGGAAGGCGTTAGATTCAGTTCCGCACTGTCGCCTGATAAGTAAAGTAAGAGCCCACGGAATATCAGACCAGCTCTGTGGCTGGATTGAAGAGTTTTAACAAACAGAACACAGCATGTTGTTATCACTGGAGAGACGTCTACAGACGTTAAAATAATCTCTGGCGTGCCACAGGGGAGTGTTATGGGACCATTACTTTTCACAATATATATAAATGAGGTAGTAGATAATGTCGGAAGTTCCATGCGGTTTTTCGCGGATGATTCTGTAGCATACACAGAAGTTGCAGCATTAGAAAATTGTAGCGAAATGCCGGAAGATCTGCAGCGGATAGGCCCTTGGTGCAGGGAGTGGCAACTGACCCTTAACATATACAAATGTAATGTATTGCGAATACACAGAAAGAAGGATCCTTTATTGTATGATTATATGATAGCGGATCAAACACTGGTCTCAGTTACTTCTGTAAAATATCTCGGAGTATGCGTGCGGAACTTTTTGAAGTGGAATGGTCATATAAAATTAACTGTTGGTAAGGCGCGTACCAGGTTGAGATCCATTGCGAGAGTCCTTAGAAACTGTAGTTCATCAACAAAGGAGGTGGCTTACAAAACACTCGTTGGACCTGTACTTGAGTATTGCTCATCGGTGTGGGATCCGTACCAGATCGGGTTTGCGGAGGAGATAGAGAAGATTCAAAGAAGAGCGGCGCGTTTCGTCACAGGGTTATTTGGTAACCGTGATAGCGTTACGGAGATGTTTGACAAACTCAAGTGCCAGACTCTGCAAGAGAGCCGCTCTTCATCGCGGTGTAGCTTGCTCGCCAGATTTCGAGAGGGTGCGTTTCTGGATGAGGTATCGAATATATTGCTTCCCCCTACTTATACCTCCCGAGGAGATTACGAATGTAAAATTAGAGAGATTAGAGAGAGCACAGGGGCTTTCAGACAGTCTTTCCTCCCGCGAACCATACGCGACTGGAACAGGAAAGGGAGGTAATGACAGTGGCACGTAAAGTGCCCTCCGCCACACACTGTTGGGTGGCTTGCGGAGTATAAATGTAGATGTAGATGAGTGTGGTGCGTGATGCGGCGCTCCCCATCCCCATATACCGATCAAATCAGTCACGACTTGAACCGAGCGTGCCCGAACATTGTCGTACAAAATGATGTCCGCCTCCTGCAGAAACCGACGCCGCTTCTTTCTCTCAGTTGCTTTTCTGCTTTGTAACACAGTCTGTTTCGTTTTCGAGTCCAAACCGCTTAACAGATATTGTTCAAATTTGGCATTGAGACAGTTTGAACTCTGAGAAAGAACATAGCCCACTTTAAAAAGCAAGAAAAATTTTTTTTTGCATCAGTGAACGTAAACTACATTAAAACTTACTTATTTTGCTTGTATAACTTAAGAATTCTATAATGTATAAGTACTTCAGTAGTCGCCGTGCGGGATAGTCTCTCAAACGAAATTGCTCCCACGTCCGAGGCCTTTCAATATCACGTCTTCCATTCCGTTTGTAGTTCAGAATATTTTGGGGAAGTCTGGGACGTAGCATTCTCACCAGTCTTCACGATATTTTTGAATTTTTTAGTTTCTGTTGAAAATACTTAATTTTTCTCTAGTATCTTCATTCCTAATCATTTCTTGTTGTGCAGCTCTTCGAATTTCTTAGGAACCTCATCTCTGCCGTGTGATTTTTTTTGCTTTTTTTTTAACCATGTTTTCGCTTTCATAGCATAATACAGGAACCGGGACCACGTTATAGAATTTCGGAACAATCTTTTTGTACTTTATTGCCCAATATTCAGATAATAGTGTCACAGACAGCTTAGAATTTGTGTAATTTATTTTAAGTATCAGAGTAAAAATCAGATCTTACAGCGTAGCCTAAGTGAAAGATTAAGAGACCAGTTCTAAAGCAGGATTATCCAAAACTAGTTTTAAAATGACTGAGCATTTTCCTCGGAGTGCATTTATTTTCGTTTTATTACTAGAAATTTTAAAGTTGTATTCATTGCATATTTCGTTCAGGTGGTATATTGATCTTTGGAGGTCATTTCGTGAACGTGAATCATGTCATCTACAAACAGAAGCACAATCAGGTATTTCTCATTCGTTATCCCAATTCTTTTGTCTTGTCGTAGTTCCTGCTTTCATTTATGAAGAACGAAGTCAATGTAAATACTAAAAATGCTGACTTAATCTGCTCATTTAAATGTATACCGAACGAGCTGCCGCAGTGGTTAGTACATGGTATGATGATGATGATGATGATGATGTTTGGTTTTTGGGGCGCTTAACTGCACGGTTATCAGCGCCTGTACAAAGCCCCAACCTTTACACAGTCCAGTTTCGCCACCTTCACGAATGATGATGAAATGATGGCATCACAGTCACCTACTTCCCGGGCGGAGAACGCAACCCAGCCGTGAATCGAACCCGGAATCCCATCACCAGCAACGCTAGCTTCTACACGACGAGCTGTCAACTAGTACACTAGACTCGCATTCGGGAGGATGACGTTTAAATCCGCATCCGGCCATCCTGATACGTTTTCCGTAACTTTCCTGAATCGCTCCAAGCAAATGCTGGGATGATTCCTTTGAAAGGGAACGGCGGACTTCTTTTACCCTTCCCTGACGCATTGCCAACTCCTGCTCCGTCTCTAATGACCTCGACATCGATAGCACATTAAACGCAATCCTCCTTCCGTCCTTCATTTAAAGGCATAGGTTTACGCAATAAGTCGGGCGTTAAAAGTTACAAACTGCGTACTCGTCTAAGGCAGCATAATTTCATGGAGCGCAAATTATCGAGACTATATTCACCGAGCATTTGTGAAAGGCAGCACGTGGCGACTTCCAACAAACTTCACACATAATTTCGAAACTTGGCGAAACTTTTTTTCCCCTCTGACATCCCTGACAGAATGATGAAAGGAAAAAGACTTTTATCACTTCTACATTTTCGCTGTTCGTGCAGTAAAGTGTCAGCATCAGGCTTGATGTTTCACTTCATTACTTCTTTACTACTCACTTTATTCGCAACACATTTGTCAGACAGTATCCATATACGTCGCCAAATGTACCTGAAAATTATAGAATTGTACAACACCTAGTTCAGTACATAAATATTGAGTCGTTTTCGAAAAACTAGCTTCTCTTACAACAGAGCGTCGTCAACTGCAAAGGGTTATGTTTCTTCAGGTCAAGTTTTTAACACATTAACTGATACTGAAAGTGAACGAACTTCTGAAGGTGGTTTACATATGGGACTTACCGTTTTGAGACAGCAATTTGGAGAGGAGAAGGGGCGGTGGTTACGCGGTCTATTTGGATCTTCAGTGTTTCCGCAAATGATGCTGTTGCCTGTAATAAAGTTCTGTTTGAAAGAAGCCACGCCCTCATAAGATATCAGTGTAGTGCAAAGCATGACAACTTAGTTGAAATGTTCCCGAAATGTAAAATTGTTCGGTTCACAAAACGATATAACCTTATCCTACGAGTATAGTGCAGCGAGTCAAATTCGCAATCGCTCAACCCACATGAATACCTGGGTGTAAAAATTTCTAGAGATTTGAAATGGAACCGTCACATAGTCGCAGTCTTAGGGAAATACGGTGGCTGGCTGCAATTCGTTGGTAGAATTCTAGGAAAATACAATCGGTGTACAAAAGAAATTGCTTACAAATCACGCTTGCGACCCATCCCCCAATATTGCTCGAGATTCTTGGATCCTAATCAGATACAACTGCCCGGCGATACTGAATGTATACAGAGAAGGGCGGCACGAATGGTCACAGGTTTTTTGACCCGTTGGAGAATGTCACACAGTTTCTGATCAAATTGAACAGGCAGGCGCTTGGAAACAAACGTAAAATATCCAGAGAAAGTCTACTTGGAATATTTCCGGAGGAATCCTTAACTGTTGAATATAGGCGAATGGTGGTCAATGGAGGGAATGACTGCGAATGCTCGTTCGATTTGCGTTCTCTTCCGTAGGCTGCGATGCAAACTAATCCTGGTAATATTCCCGGTGTGAGATGTAGTTGGCAGCTCTGTAAATGCTGACCGGTGAGTCGCTTAAAGCCCAGGTGAAATTAATCTCGGAGGGACACATCACGCTCCCAACCGACTAAGCATATCCCCTAAGGATCGCCTAGAGCCTGTGACTAGTGCATTGAATGTAAATACGGAAAACTGCAAAAACTCACTTTTTGAACTATTTGTAATTCCATTAACTAGTTTTGTAACCTTTACAGACTCATCTTCAAATGTGGCACACAGAATTTCCGTCTCTCTGACGTGGAGACAGGGCGACAGTAACATGGTGACATGTGTCGGAAAACCAATTATTCCACTTACTGACTAACGGGCAGTTCATGGTAGACACAGACTATCCCGTGGAAGAGCAAAGTATCGCGAGGAGACCTAATTAGAAAGTTTCTAGAACTGACGTTACATGATGAAAGTAGGAATGGAATATACTGAAACCGCCTACGTATTGTAACTGTAGGAAGCGTGAAGACCAGAAGAGACTAAGCACAGCACACACAGAGGCTTTTAAGCAGCCACAGTTCGCACGCTCCATACGTCAGTGGAGTGGGAATAAGTCCTAATAACTGGTATACTGGCAAGTTCCATCTGTCACGCAATTCACGGTCATTTATAGACTACAAATTATAAGCTGCCTATGTTTTGTTTAAATTTGGATTACAAGAAAATGGGCGTTTTGCAAAATGTCCTACATAAGTCTCCTCTTCATCAACACCACCACCATGAGTGTTCTGCCCTAGGGCAGGTCTTCACATGTAGCTCTCCATGCAGTCCCATCATTTGTTACCCTCTTGTTTTCTCACAACTATTTTCTGTTCTTACGCTGTCCATCACCTGGTATGTTCATCGTCTTCTTCTTCTTCTTCTTCTTCTTCTTCTTCTTCTTCTTGCATTCACCGTTTCCTCCATACCATCAATAAACAATCTCTTCTCATTCAGTGTCCATGCCAATTGTGTTTGCTCATCCTGCTACCTTTAAAATTTCTCTCTGTTCTCCCACTCAACACCACCTCATTTCTCACTGTGCCTGCCTATTTTATCCCCTATCAACGCACCCACATAAAAGCCTCCTGTTATGAAACGTCTCGTTGGCAATTGCTATACGTATTTTCACCTCCATATTACTTCCAATGTCGTCCATAATAGCACGTCGCAGTTATCTAAAAACACTAAATTGTTGTGTATCTTCCTGCCTAACATTATAGTTGTTCTTGCTTTTCTTGCACCTATCACCGGACATTTTGCGATTTTCTTATTATTTATCATTCCAATTTACTCACGCCTCTTGTTCAATTCTTTTAACATTTCAGTCATACTTCTTTCGCTCTCTGCCAATAACACCACATGATCCGCGAGTCTAATACATTCTGCTCTCCTAACAACAACCCGCTCCCGTCTATGTCGTTTCAAACGTTTTTGAATGACATGCTCCAAATATATTTACACACTAAGGAGAATAAACGTATCCCGGAGGACTTACCCCAGCGCGATGGAAATCGATACACGTGATGTTCATTCATGCCTAATAGTATCCGAACGACCTGAATTGAAATTCGCCTGATTCACATGCAACCCACATAGCGCAACTGTCTAGCAGGTCTCCTTATCGCTCCTTGGTACAGTCGTTTGACTATTGAAAGTGGTTCCAACAAGTCACCACGAGAAAAAACTGTTCTGTATCGCAATAACTCAAGATGTAAAGTAATACCACGATACTACAAATATCACGGAACACCTTATCACAGATAAGACTGCCCTTAAGGCTTGTAGCTCACATTTATTACAATAAATGACATACCTGACATTTTACCACTCTCATTATTACGTCAGATAGGTAATGCACGTAGTAAATTCGTCGTATTCATGATTTACTCTTCAAAGTAACATACCGTACTTATTATTTAACACAAAATAAGATTAAAAATTAAAGGTATTCACGAGCAGCTAATTGAGAATATTTATGAACTTCAAATGACACGACGAACCGTCTCGTTCTGCATATGGATGCAAACTCAGGTCATGCAGACTAAGCAATGATTTCGTGCCTGACGGATACTAACTGCCACTCCTGATTAGGCATACAGAGAGTGATATACCTCGATTTTAGACAAAGCCAGTTTGCAAATTCCATCTTTAAATTACATATCGCAAGTATTTTTGCCGGACGCGAATTTATTGTCCCTGTAACGAACGACGAGAGATGTTGAATCTTGGTTCTTAACAAGTAACTTACGTGAATTGCCGTGAGGTAAGGCTTTGTATTGGGCAGGGATTCGAACTCGGAACTTAATCGGATAGATATCGACGCACAATCAACTGTGACATTTCGGATTTTCTCGGCAGTAGCTAGATGTTTTAACTGAAATGACGAGACGAAACATTAATAACACGCGATCTAGTGTCCCCAACCCGGCATCTATCGCTGTTATATTCTAGAGAAAACGAACGTTAAATATGGGTTTGTTGCACCAGCAGCGACATGTGAGCGTGTTGGAACTAGAAATAATATGACGAAGAGTTCGGTGCTCACTGGGAATACAGCTCCACACATCATATCGCTTTTGACTACACACAAAGATACGTCAGCTTCCGAATTTTTGTCCAGCTCGGACTAACATCTTGAACTTACAGTGATCTCGCAAATAGTTCTGTGTCTCACTGGGTGTCAAAAACGTCACATATCGTTAGTGTTGACAACGAATGAAAATACATTAAACATTAAAATAATTATCCACCAGCAGATAGGTGTTCTCATGCTAGAGCTTGATAATACATAATGAAATCTATAGTGCCGGGCCAGGATTCGAACCCATTCACGCGCAGTATGTGGAGACGTTGAGGAATCTGCAGTTCTGAACAAACAACAAATAGTAGCCGTGCTGTATTCTCACGAAGGGATCAAATTGAGCGTTAAGTACGGTCTAAGTTGCATTCCCAGTTCAGAACCGATTTTATCGACATACAGAAGCTCAGATAAAATATGGACTAAATGTCCTGTGAGCCTACATAGCGTTTGTTTCGTCACTAGAAATAAATAACAAGTATAAGAAAGGTTTCTACGTGTCGCCGCTCCAGTCTTTATTGTGATTCATCCTAACGTCTACTTTGTAGAAAAGGAATATCATTTTTTATGTCAATTTCAGACCACAATGTCATTATATCTTCTTCACTTGGTGTTGCCAGAAGAGAATGGAATCTGTCTCTTCTTATCTAAAATCATTGACAGAAGTTGGAATCGAACCCAGTCCATAGATATTCAAGCATATTATAAGTATGTGGCTCATTTTTCTATCGTAACGCCGTTGCACCACACTGGATGAGAATTGACACACAGGCTTCCTGTAGTAATTTGCAGCAGGTTCAGTAAATTCATTTACTTGGTTGACCGAATCACAATGAACTAGCTGCCTCGACTACCCAGTGCATAAATTCGACCGAAATAAAATCACGTACCTGCCACCTACACAGAACAGCCAACAGTGTAGGATGCACAAATTTGAAAAGGAAGTGTTTCTTTCCACTTGAGCTACTGTATTGCGCCATCTCTTTGTTGAAAACGTCGTGCAGTACAAATGTCGCATTTCATAAGTAAAGTTTTGTATTCCTAGAAACCCAAAATTTGCTTGTCAGCGGCGGGAAGAGGAGTTACCCGTTGTGCAGCATTGTAAGTTTTCACCATTGAACTATGAGCCGAAAGTATTTTTTTGCGATTTCCTTATCGATGTTTTATCTGACTGTTAGTAGCTCTTTCACAGAAGGGATAAAAACGTTACAGTCAGTGAGTCTGGAAGTGCGAACCATAACAGATGCTATTTCTCAGGTCAGCGCATTACCATAGAGCTGGAGTAGAAGTACGTGTCTTAGCTTACTCTTACGAGATCGATAATGTCTAGCACTCGTAAACCGCTATTTAAAGGACGAGATTAGTTGCGGTTTCCACGTGCAACGACTTTCCTGGGCTGAAAACCGTAAATTTACAATCTTTTGTTACACGTAAAGTGATAATAAATCAGATTATTCAATGGAAATGACAGGTAAAATCAAGTGAACTTTGAGGATAAATTCCGTGCACACCAGGAAGCAACTGGTCGATCACAGAGTTGCCAAACATACGTTGCCTTGTTGTCAAATCTCAGTTACAGTACCAGCAGAAAGAAGACGAACCGATGTGATCGTACAGCGGTCTGGGAAGTGACCATAGCTGGTGTCTCCAAGTCGCGGTTGCTACGGCCTGGAATACGTAATGCGTCTGATTCGCATTTCTGTAACTAGGTTTAGGGACTGGAGCGTGGTTACTAATAATACTCGGAACTGACTGAAAACTAAGCATCATATATCAGTAACTCTCACAGTTATTTTTATATTTATTTCGTAAGTGTACTAAAAACTAAGAAGCTCATTCAGAGACGTTTTCATGCCTCGCCGATAGTCGAGCAAAACAAACAAATAAAGAAAAAAAGAATGTGTGTGTGTATGATAGAGAGAGAGAGAGAGAGAGAGAGAGAGAGAGAGAGAGAGAGAGAGAGAGAGAGAGAGAGAGAGAAATCAAAAAGAATGAGAGAGAGTAAGAAATTGTTGTAAAGAAATTGAATCATGGTATGTAAAGAAATCTTTCATTAAAATCACACGTTACACGTCATTACGAAATATCGTATTCATGATCTATGAAACAAGAATTGATCTAATGTAATCTAATCATATCATATTGATGGCTATCCATGAAGAGTCATGAATTACCGAAATTTTTACCAATACCAGTAATGAAATCTAAACTTGAAAATAAAAGACGACAATTTTTTTAATAAACCGGGACTCCTAACAAGACAATTTCGTCCCTGTTAAGTAACCACGAAAGATGTCTGATATACCTCCATGCTCAAGTAACAAAGTGCGCATGCATTTAAAGATTAAGTGCATGATGTGAAGTTATATGACGGAGATACGAACCCAACACGTAATCGTATTGTTAATTAAGTAAAATCAAATTTACGTATCGGTTTTTCTTACCAGCTGCTAGGTGTTTGAATCTAAACTAAGGATACAAACTTTTGTACCTAAGCGACAATCTAACTACACGCCTACCGTGCATCCACAAATATAGCTTAAATATCAGTTGCTTACTCACCAACGGTAAGGTGTGTGCGTGTTTGACAAGAAATAATGACACCTATTGCGATTGTTGGCAACACATGAATAGACATTAAAAGCGCACGTTGGTTTTCACTAGCGGGACGGTGTGCACGTTATAGGGCTTGAACTGAAACTATGAATATTTTTGTATTGGATCAGGATTCGGACCCACATACTTACCTTTGGAGGAGACCTAGAGAAGGTTGCAGTCTTGCGAAAAGGGACGAAATGGTTGAACTATAATGTCCCGAGAGATTCAGATCCTCGAAAGAGGAGAAACGAATTCGAATCACAGTCCAGCACCAAATTTTTCAACGTCTCTAGTTCAATCAATTACAAGTAAAATAAGAGCCCCATCCTTTAAATGGCTATCGGTTCATAAAATAAAATAAAATTTTCTAATGTAAGTAAGTTTACTGGCGACTGTATTTCTGTTTACGATGACTTCCGCTATGTCATTTCCCAACGTAACCTGGCTCTGCCCAGTTGGTAATGATGGAACGTGATTTGTATTGCGAATTCTGGATTATAACGTCTTTCTTTTGAGGTTACCAGACGCAAAGTAAATCTGTTTGTGCTTCTTAAAAGTAAATGTCTGAACCAACGCATTGCTCCTGTGATAGTTCCACCAGGCCATTGTGCCCATATTTCGCAGCCCCAGGAGTGAGCTGCAACGGATGATGTGCTGAGCTTACAAAAGTAGTCACGGTGGATAAAACGCGAGTCTATTAAATGTTTAAGTAGGAACAAGCTTCTGACGCGGAGATTATGCTATTCTCATGTCAGCAGGATGTAAAGACCCTTGTAGGCATCATAGGCTCGATGTGAAGCCATTTTGAAATGTTCACAAATTCAGATATTTTCTTAGTTCGTGAAGATCCACTGGGAAGTGTGAAGTTACCGGATAATTGGATTATTACCGTCATTATTACTATCATTTTCTTCATGCCGCTTCTGGAACACTGTACTTGAATATCAGTTCGTGCCTTTTGGTCACTATACAAGTAGTTTCCCAAGAAGAGGTTCTTTCTCTGTCTACAGAATTCTTTTCATGTTAATATCTATGAGTAATTACTCATAGATTACATTAAAACTAAAGTAATCGATGAAGACGTTACTTGATAACAATAACGCTCTGCCTTTCTTCTATTACTTGCGCCTAGAAATGGCTGTCGAGTACTGCCAAACCAAAAGCCAAGAGATCTTACTGCCTGCCGATATACGCCGCTGGCAATTTTTCCATATGATTTGGTCGACGTGACCTGTTTCAAGTTGTGTATGACAGAGAATGTTTTAGAAAATCAATTGTTTTCCTTTGCAATAAAGAAAAAGATTTTCATTCTAAGCTATCCAAGTTCAAAATTTTTGGAATATTAGTTCCAGTTTAATATTCGCTTCTATAATGTAGGAAAGTATTTCGCACTTGCAAAACTCGGATCCGGCCCACTGACCTTACACTCAGCCGCCGGCCATAAATTCTGGCTCAGAGTGACACCAGATTAAGTAACCTAATTTAGCGAAGATTATTTGCCAGTGCTCTCTCTCACCGGAAAATACGCAGTTCTCTCATTAATTGGGCTCCATTAGTACACTGTAACAGTAATTTCTGTGTGTCTGCAATGCATACGGATTGTGGAATTTAGCGGTGCTCTCTCTTCCACTTCTTTATACAATATGACTGACCTAAACGGGCCCTTTATCGTTACAGGCCCTGAGCAGTGCTACATCATACTGACAACAGTAATGTTCTTATACTGACAATCTGACTGGTCGTTTTACCTGATGTTGTAATCATTTAAATAAGACAACATGACCTTCCAGTGGGAGACATTTCGTTCTCCCTTTTCCTTCTGTGACATTTTTCCGTAATCTATTTGCCTTCCAATCAGCGAAATGCGGTAGAGTACGGCCGGTAAACGATTTACAAATCACGATTTAGTCCCGTTAAGACGGTTTCTTCAAACATTGTCGTTGCTAAAGGAATTTACTTTCGTCTTAAATCGTCTCAAGCAGCAACGTTCACAGACATCCCAAATACGTAAAAGCTCATTATCCTGGTACGAAGTTTGTAAAACAAACTTCCCACAGTTTGTGTCAGGTTGATCTTTTCGTCTGATAGCACTGCCTAAGTATCACAAGTAGTGTCCCTGTAGCTGTGGGAATCATTGGTTAATAACGAGTTTAACACCAATGGGTATAGTATTGCTAAATATTCAAATTAATTATCAACCCAAGTCTGAGTTTATTCGCAGACTGTAGCGATTTTATAATACTGAAGCTAGACTTTGTATCCTTGTCCTCCTTGAGTGGGCATTGGAAGGCGTTTGCACACACGAACACAACACTATGAATACTTCGAACGCCATAGTTAACGTTGCTCTCATAAACTACTTTTGTTATTTTAATTCTTCTAGGTGTTCAGGATGCAATATGTGTTGTAGATACAGCCTTAGAGCAAAACATTGACCGCCGAGCCGTCCACATAAGGTGGACAACACAGTCGTGCTCCTCTCAGGATACTGTGTCCGGCAGTAAGTTCGATCTGCAACATTGTAGACTGCGGCACCTCCCAGAGGAAGTCTTGAGTTCAGTCTCAGTACATTATTCTTGACTAAGGCCGTAGTCTTGAGGTAAAACGTGAGACTAGCTAATATGACGTCTGGCGACCGGAAGCAGACAACGACAAAATTTTTATCGCCCCTTTCCTCTCGGTGCTGAAGCTATGCGTGTAATTCAAGCGAATCTACAATATATTTCGCTTTGTGTCACACTGGTAATAATAGTTTGGTTCAACAATGTTTTAGCGAAAGATTTCTTTACCGAGCATCTGCCTCTGAACACCGCATGCGTCTGAGTTCTCTGGGACCCGTTTGCTGCCTACCGGCGGGGGCTGAGGCACTGCGCTGCCTTCTGCCGACAACATCTGCTCCACTCCACACTCTCAACCATGTAAAATGTTTTAATGTTGTTGAGTAGTGACCCATAAAATCTGTCTACGATTTGTGTTTCATTCTTGATAGCAAAGGAGGCACAAAACCGTTTTTATTTGATGATTATTTTATTACATTAGAATGCAGTACATCAATGTGACACAGAATTAATTTCATTGTTTCTGATCCAGTGCGCTATAATTAAAGCGTCCCATTCTGTTCTTTTCCTTGCACAGGAGATTCTTGAAATAATTTATTATTGTCATGGATTCATATGTGTTACTCAAGGCACAGGGAGTAAATGCAATGTAATGTTTGGTTTCTTTCTTTGATTTTCTATGGTAAATGGATGAAAAAGATTGCGTCAATTCCTATCAGAACCTGCTCTATAGCTACTAAGGCAAATTGCTTCTTTTGAGGTCCATAAATTAATTAATGGAGAAGTGAACGCTGTTCACAAATGATATTTAGAATATTCAATTGGATTTAAGACGACAAAACTGCCACATTTGAAGCTACCCAGAGAAAAAGCAAGTTGCTAGAGACACTGTCAGCACATGTCTGCAGGAAAGTTTAGCATAGAGTAATCAAGAGGCTCATTTCCTTCATACTTATCACCCTGGAATGTGAGTCTTAAGTGAAGAACAATATTGAAGTTCGTATCGTTGATGATCGATTCGAATTTCTTCAGAGACGCTGGTATTGCGAAGCAGCTTGGAAGTCAGAACGCCATGATCTATGACGATTAACACAACTTACTGAGTCGAGCTACCAAGAAGATTTGATGTGTAAAGGTTTTCTTCCGATTTCGATACAGAATTTTTTCTGGAAATTCGCAGCTCCTTAAAAAAAAAAGCTCGCACACGATGGTCCCTACCTCAGTTGGAACTGACGACTGATTGAGCCGTTCTGACACGAGACATGGGCGGTACCACCGGGTTACAGACACACTGCTACCTTTGCACCACTCTCATCATGGTATTGGTCGCTCAGCCTCATAACGCATCGTGAAAGATAATAAAAGTTGCCACTTATGTGAAGAATAGCATTTCTTTAGCCAAAAAATTGAATTTTCTGCCTCAGTATCTTAGTTTACGTAAGGATTATACAGCATGAGCCATTCAAATGGAAAGGTAATATCAAGTAAATTTAGTGAGCCAATTCAGTACCATAGGCGGAAGTGATTGCATTGTCACAGTGTTGCCTAATGTTTGTGACGATGTTGCCAAATCTCAGGTGTGCTAGGAACAGCTGTGTAGCGGTATGCGTGGAGAATCCCCTGCTCGTGTCTTACGGGGATATGGAGAGGAACCGCAGGGTTTGGTTAGGATGCAGCGTTTTCTCCTAGCAGTTGTGTCAAACATTAAGGTGTATAATCTTCCATCACGATTACAGTTTCCTACAAAATATATACAAATAAAACACTTACCTTGTTTCTTTCCGACAAAAGATTATTTCAGTACGATAAAAAGTTTTTGGAAATCTCTTATGCCCAGCTGTCACCAAAGTAAGATAAACACTTTGCACCTCGAAATCGATTGCATGTATGTGCAGTCTTGTGATGCTTAAATAACGCTCAAAGGACATTTAGTCCATATTTTATCTGAGCTTCTGTATGTCGATAAAATCGGTTCTGAACTGGGAATGCAACTTAGACCGTACTTAACGCTCAATTTGATCCCTTCGTGAGAATACAGCACGGCTACTATTTGTTGTTTGTTCAGAACTGCAGATTCCTCAACATCTCCACATACTGCGCGTGAATGGGTTCGAATCCTGGCCCGGCACTATAGATTTCATTATGTATTATCAAGCTCTAGCATGAGAACACCTATCTGCTGGTGGATAATTATTTTAATGTTTAATGTATTTTCATTCGTTGTCAACACTAACGATATGTGACGTTTTGACACCCAGTGAGACACAGGACTATTTGCGAGATCACTGTAAGTTCAAGATGTTAGGCCGAGCTGGACAAAAATTCGGAAGCTGACGTATCTTTGTGTGTAGTCAAAAGCGATATGATGTGTGGAGCTGTATTCCCAGTGAGCACTGAACTCTTCGTCATATTATTTCTAGTTCCAACACGCTCACATGTCGCTGCTGGTGCAACAAACCCATATTTAACGTTCGTTTTCTCTAGAATATAACAGCGATAGATGCCGGGTTGGAGTCTTGGGAAGGAAAAAAATGTATGTTTCGTCTCGTCATTTCAGTTAAAACATCTAGCTACTGCCGAGAAAATCCGAAATGTCACAGTTGATTGTGCGTCGATATCTATTCGATTAAGTTCTGAGTTCGAATCCCTGCCCAGTACAAAGCCTTACCTCACGGCAATTCAAGTAAGTTACTTGTTAAGAACCAAGATTCAACATCTCTCGTCGTTCGTTAACAGGGACAATAGGTGCTGGGTAGGAATTCGCGTCCGGCAAAAATACTTGCGCTATGTAATTTAAAGTTGGTATTTGCAAACTGGCTCAGTCTAAAATCGAGGTATATCACTCTCTGTATGCCTAATCACGAGTGACTGTTAGTTTCCGTCAGGCACGAAATCTTTGCTTAGTCTGCATGACCTGAGTTTGCATCCATATGCAGAACGAGACGGTTCGTCGTGTCATTTGAAGTTCATAAATATTCTCAATTAGCTGCTCGTGAATACCTTTAATTTTTAATCTTATTTTGTGTTAAATAATAAGTACGGTATGTTACTTTGAAGAGTAAATCATGAATTCGACGAATTTACAATGTGCATTACCTATCTGACGTAATAATAATGAGAGTGGTAAAATGTCAGGTATGTCATTTATTGTAATAAATGTGAGCTACAAGCCTTAAGGGCAGTCTTATCTGTGATAAGGTGTTCCGTGATATTTGTAGTATCGTGGTATTACTTTACATCTTGAGTTATTGCGATACAGAACAGTGTTTTCTTGTGGTGATTTGTTGGAACCATTTTCAATAGTCAAAAGACTGTACCAAGGAGCGATAAGGGGACCTGCTAGACAGTTGCGTTATGTGGGTTGCATGTGAATCAGGCGAAATTCAATTCGGGCGTTAGGATAGTTTTGAGCATCACTGTACGTGTAGGGGCAAATGAATGATTAGAGTTGAAGAAAAACTGGATGATTAATTCAAGACAAAGAGATTCACAAATTGATAAGTCGATAATGTGTTGGGCCACCTCTGGCAGTTACTAGGCTTGACATTGACTTATAAAGTTAGTGGATACCCTCCTGATGGATATGGTACCAAATTCAGTTCAGTTGGTTCATTACATCGCCAAAATCGCGACCTGCTTTAAAGAGCCTGCCCATTGTGCTCCAAATGTTCAAAATTGGTGAGAGATATGGCTATCTTGCTGAGCAATGTATTGCCTTGCATGTACAAACACGTAGATCTCCGTGTGTGGTGCGTAAATTGTCGGCAGGCACCTCACTTAGTGTCCCGAGCAGAGTTCAAGCCGCCATAGAGACAAAGGTTGGACAAACTGCATATTAATGTCCACTAATAGGTGTCTGTACACTCATTGATAGGATAGTGTATTTCGAAATGTTAGCAGATAAAGCTTACGTGGGGCGAGTCGTAGAATCTCTAAAAAGAGACACCTCTGGCAACACTAGTTGAAAGTGGCCTTCAAACTAGCCGTGCTGCGCTCTCTACCTCCGGCTATTCTCGTGGCCGTCAGAGCGGCCGTAGCCGAGACGCCCCCTGGGTAAACGCTACGGACGTCTGCAGTCGCGCCTCACGATTTGTCACAAATTATGGAATGTATTCGCAGATACCAATTGTAACACGACAACGGCTATACAGTTTGCTGGAAACGTACAGGATGTTCTGAAATTCCCATCACTACCTGCTAGAATTTGTAGAGGGGACTGAGTACATAATACTCATATTTTAAATTGTAACCCGTCTCCCGAGACGTACCGTATACTAGAACCATTTGAAAACATGTTGGTAAGGCTGTCACATTGACAAGTAATTTGTTACACTGTGGAATCAAAGAAATATCGTTTATGGCCCCCGCGAGCACGCAGAAGTGCCTCAACACGCCGTGGCATGGACTCTACTGATGGCTGAAGTCGCGCAGCAGGGAACTGACACCATGAAACCTGCAGAGCTGCCCATAAATCCGTAACAGTAAGAGGGAGCAGAGATCTCCTCTGATCAACACTTTGCAAGGCATTCCAGATATGGTAGTTAATGCTATAAAATTTACTAGAGACGTACAGTATGTTTGGGGAGTTTGGTGGCCAGCGAAAGTGTTTAAGCTCGGAAGAGTGTTCCTGCAGCCACTCTGTAGCAATTGTGGTTGTGTGGGCCGCTCCTTTGTCCTGCTGGAATTACCCACTTCCGTCGGAATCCACAATGGACACGAATGGATGCAGGTGATTAGACAGAATGTATCTAGACGTGTCAGGGATCCCACATAACTCCGAATGCGCACGCTCTACAACGTCACAGAGCCTCCACCAGCTTGAACAGTTTCCAGCTGACATGCAGGGTCCATGGAGTCATGATGTCGTATTCATACCCGTACACTTCCATACTGTATATACATTTTGAAATGAGACACGTCCAACCAGGCAATATGTTTCGAGTCATCAACAGTCCAATGTTCGTACCGATGGGCCCAAATGAGGCGTAAAGCTTTGTGCTGTGCAGCGAGCAAGGGTACACGAGTGGGCCTTCGGCTCTGAAAGCCCATGTAGATGATGTTTCCATGAATGGTTCGCATGCTGATACTTGTTGATGGTCAAGCATTGAAATTTTCAGTTATTTTCGGAAGGGTTGCACTTTCGCCACTCTGAACGATTCTCTTCAGATTCCATTCTTGCAGGATTTTTTTTCTGGCCGCAGAGATGTTGGAGATTTATTGTTTTACTGGATTGCTGATATTCAGGGTGCCCTCGTGAAATGGTCGTACAGGAAAATCCCCACTTCATCGCTACCTCGTAGATGCTGTGTCCCATCGGTCTTGCGCCAAGTATAAAACCACGTTCAAAGTCATTTAAATCTTGATAACCTGCCATTGTAGCAGCAGTAACCGATCTAACAACTACGGTAGACACATGTCTTACATAGGCGTTGCCGGCGGCAGCACCATATTAAGCCTGTTTACATATCTCTGTGTTTGAATACGCATTATTATAATAGTTTCTTTGGCATTTCAGTGTAGATGTGGCCGAGTACATCTATTGTTCTACAGTTTCACTCTTTAATAACCAAAGAATCAAAAAAATCGGTCTTCAGAGACACTGTTTTGACAGGAGGGCCTTTTCCAATTTGAAATTAGAATGATATTATTTCCTTCAGCTGCTGACGGGCGTTGATAGATATCAACGAAGACAGGTGAAAATGTGTGCCCCGACCGGAACTTGAACCAGGGATCTCCTGCTTACATGGCAGTCGATCTATCCATCTGAGCCACCGACGGCACAGAGGATAGTGAGACTACAGGAATTATCTCGCGCACGCCTCCAGCGAGACCCACTTTTTCACCTATGTATGACCACACACTACATTCGTAGCGTCCTTTCGGACATGTCCGAAAGAACAGACACCATATCCATATAAATATATTTTCCAATTCGCGTGCGCTGCGTCTCCACAGGCACCACACACGCACCTGATGACGTTGAAGGCACCCTTACTCGAAGACGTTGTGCAATGGTAACGAAAAGCGTGTGGGGAGGAGTCAGACGCTGTGGACAACGATCTTGATAAACGCGACCAGCAGCTCTTCCAGTACTGTGAGCTTCGCCACACAGAATACTCGTGTCGGTATATTCGGCAAAAGTGTACTCAGCAATGTTCCTCTAACACTCACAGAAACATGAACGAGACTCGAACCAGGTCAGAGAGGAGACAGCTGTCAAATGACATCATACGATCCGACGTAAGTAACCCCCCTCCCCCCCCCCCCCCCCAGTGATTATAACCCTGTTGCATACCACATTAGCGAAGGTGTATTCATACGGCTGTAGCACGGATATACCTTTCCATACATGGGCTCCTCTTCAAAATATCATTACTCATTTCCCTAGAAGTTTTTAACGTGATTTTGGAACATCCTGTATCTCTCCAGTAACTATACAGCTGTTTCCAGAATTAGTTCCCTCTGGAGCGGAGTGTGCGCCGATATGAAACTTCCCGGCAGATTAAAACTCTTTGCGGGACCAAGATTCGAACTCGCTACCTTTGCCTTTCATGGGCAAGTGCTCTACCATCTGAGCTACCCAAACACGACTCACGCCCCGTCTAAACAGCTTTACTTCTGCAGTACCTCGTCTCCTACCTACAGCTGTTGTACCACATTCGAAATATACGGATGTATTTCAGAATTTCGGCGTAATGCTACTTCGCAGAAACATGGCTGAATTTTCCTGTATATTGTTATCATTAAAACCAAGCACCGTCTCTGTCTCCATATCAAAAAGTATTAGGTAATATTTTCATCATTTCTAGCACTATTAAAGTTGGTAGGTGTAGGAAAAAATACTACTATCATTCTGAAAATATCGTTGAGAAGCGATAGAATTCCTACAAACAAATTTAAGAAAATCATTTTGGGTACTAGGCCGTGTCATTATACAACAGTGAAACAACTAAAATAACGACATTTCGACCATCATTTGAACGATCCTCTTCAGAGCGAATACATGCCACGAAATTTCAAATCAGCAGCATCGAAATGAAAGGTCGATTTGGAAACAATTTCTATTTCTTCTTTCTTATCTTCGATTAATTTCCCAAATATCTCGTTCGTTTCGTATGTTGCTTTCTTTATACAAGGTGTTCAACATTTCTAGAGCTTGCAATTTTACCTAGTAACTCATGCATGCAAACGTCATCTAACGAGGCTACAGAGCATCAAAATACAGGCACCAGCCCCGGCGAATGTATGTAAGTAGAGTGTGATGCCGTGATTATTTATCAATTTGAT
Source organism: Schistocerca gregaria (assembly GCF_023897955.1). Classification (NCBI taxonomy): domain Eukaryota; kingdom Metazoa; phylum Arthropoda; class Insecta; order Orthoptera; family Acrididae; genus Schistocerca; species Schistocerca gregaria. The sequence goes on along the minus strand of NW_026061896.1, from coordinate 148,154 downwards.
CATGTATCATGTTCCGGAAGTTACAAGGGAATATCGTTATCATACCTCTGACGGCGGAATACAAGTACTGGTACTGTTGTTGCTAACTTTCATAGGTGGTAGTATGGATCAAAGTAAGAAAAAAATGTCCGGTAAACATGGGCTACAAAATGCATACCTGAGGCGCTATGAGCACCTGTTCAACAGTGGAGATATGTTTTATGCTAGCGAAGATGAACAAGTCCTCACAGCTCTTAAGGTATGCATTTTACAGCCCATGTGTACTGGACATTCGGTCCATACTACCACCTCTGAAAGTTTCCTGCCCTACATCTTAGCTGCAACACTACCGGTACATACTGTTACACGTAACAGGAATGTCTTCTCTTCCAATTTTTCGTTATAGGGACATAACCTCAAATTTATCCATCTCCATCATCATAGAAAATTGCTAACATCTTCATTGGATCTCCCTGTGTACACACATTTTACAGACTACAGCGCCTGTAACTTTGATACTCTGTAGCCTCGCTGGATGACGTTTCCAGACATCGATTCCCAGGTGGGTCCCCTCTACAAACGCGATAAGTGTGTCGCACGACGTGTGAAACTTTCTGTATGCAAACTCACTCTCTCTCTCCCTCCTCAACTATCAACTACCAGCTTTCTTATAAGTCTTACATCTGCTGGCTGATTTTTGGCAGAGCTCTAGATAACATGCCGCTCACTGTATTTTATCGCTGGTTGCATCTTAAATTCAAACTATATTTTGGTCAAAACTGTGAAAAGTTATTTTCTACATCTATAGATGTTATAAATATGGGTTGAATTTCTTCAACCGATCTCTAGCGGCTAGTGTGTTCGATTTTCCTATAGCTCGTCTCCTCTAATGTGTTCCATTCCTCTGTAAATATTTTGGATCAGTATTTTCAGCCAGGACGTATGAAAGAGATGGTTCGGTAGTATTCACAATTATCACTATTTGCCATATTTGGTGTTATTTTTTTCGTTTATTCTGAAGATTTAGCAGCATATCAGCGAGCATAGATGTTGAGCAGTGAAGCAGCAAACGCCGACAGAGTGAGTCCTCGCCGATGCTGATAGAGCCCTCTGGTAGCGAAGCTCTGCACTACAGGCAACGAAGTGTGTGAGGTACTAGTAGCGACACGTAGCAGCGAAGTGATGAACCGCAAAATGGCCGCGAATATTGAGTGACTTAAATGTCTAGTTGCTGTTTATTTCTTCCTTTACACTATTATTACAAAACAGACTACGGCATCACTGCTCGGTTTGTCTGTTACCGTATTTTTGTGTATTTCACACATTACAAAATAATTCTGTTCTCGTAACATATAATGCAAACTACATCTCGAGCGACATTAATGTATGCAGCATGTTACATTCATCATTACCTCTTCGTAATTTAGTATTACTAATAGTTTTGTCCACAGTTTTAAGCATTAAAAATGGATATGTGGCTCGGAACAGGGCTACTGTTATATTAAATGTTAACAAAATAATCGCACGGTATAGTGAGTTAAAGAATATTGAACAGCAACGAGAACTGTAAGTAAGTTTATGCAATGCAACGTTAGTGATATAATAGTACAACAGTAATAGACGTTTGTCATCCATTTTTCCTATCTTACAGTTTCACTCATTACTGATGGCAAATGCCTTGCAGAGAAGGTAACATTCTGCATCTTCGGCTAAGGCCTTTACAATCTCTTTCATTCAACCAGACTTAACTCATAGAAGTAGTAACATAATTTCTTTTCTGATCCAAAAGATACTTTTACATAAAGTAGAGGCAGGGAGGTTGTCATATAACTATTAATCGAAATATTATATCAAATATATGGGCTTGTTAGTGAAATCCCCAAGAAATTCCTCTTGTTAACGTTAAGTATTATCTGTTTGATTCAGCATTCAGCTCACATAAAACCACGAGAAATAACGTTTTTCATACAAAAAAGAGTTTATCTCTTTAGTGACCTGTGTCACATCAAACATCTCATTTTGATACTAGAATAATTTGAGAAAAAAGAAGGCCTTTGTTCGTTTTTGAAAATGCAATTAGTGAAAAGTATTTTTAAAAGATATTGTCAACTATTACGAAACGATTTCTTATACAGGATTTATTTATCACATAGTCAATCATGATACTAAAAATAACACAGCGTTGGCTTGTGATTTGCTATTGATGTAATATTTTGTATTTTCTTATGACGTTGAAATAATTATTGCTTTTTCAGCACTGAGAATGTGTGAAATACAGTATGTAATATATGAATCAGTATGATAACCTTTTTTTCGAATATTCACTGGTAACTACAGGAAAATGGCACATGTTTGTGTATTAACCTCAGCAGTATTCAGTACACGAAGGAAAACAAAATCTTTTTTTTTTTGTAAGGGTTTTATTTCATAGTTGTAATCCTACAAATATACCAAGCAGTTTCTTTTGATAGTGAGATATATTAAATACCTTAAAATATATGTAGATGAAGTCTGGTGAAGAAAGTGTGCGAATCAAAATTTTAAATGTTTGTAGCAGCATAATCAGGTACAGTTTGTAGTGTGGGAGTGAGCTCCACGTGGGATCCAAAGCACGGACCCCACGGGGGTGCCTGACATGCGCCACATGCCAAGGCAGAGGTGGAGGCTAGTGTTCGGCAGTCTGAAAATTCCAGCGCCGGCCGGGGATTGAACCCCGGCCCGGCTGGGGCGAATAGCCCCAGCCGAGGCGCTGGAACGTTTCAGACCCCCTTACCACTAGACCACCGGGGACCCTGGCTGTTTCCTGCTCTGGAGTCCAGCTAGTGGTCGTGCACTTCCTGCTGTCCTCCGTGTTTACACCGAGGCAGCAGTGGCGTGGTGTAACAGGAAGTGTTTACCTGCGTCCGCTGGATGTCCACTTAGTGTGGGACTTATTTACCCGGCTGACGTTCGTGTCGCTATAAAGTCCTTAGTTGAGTTACAATTATTTCCAGAGACCGAAATCTGCCTATGCAGTTCCACACAGTCGCGTCTCACTATTTGAACCTCTGTAATTCGATCGTGTTGTCAAGACCCATGTAAGAACTTCTGTTTACCGAAGAAACCTCCTGTGTTCGGTACATTCCATAAACGGAAGCGACTGTCATAACAGACAGCCCCGTAAACATTTCGTAATGAAGTGCCAGCCGGTACGTAATACTCGATATCTGGAATTGTTTTATCGGTTATTAAGATAATCGTTTCATCTCTAAACACTTTGAAAAATTTACGTGTTTTCTCAATAAAGCATAAGCACAGTACATAGATCCGCCGTGAAAATGACATCGAAGAAGTACAAGTGTTCGAGTGCCACAGAAAAGAAGTTTGTCCTTGAAGGTGTGGAACGAAGAGCAGTACAAAAGTAAGATGTCACGTTTCGGGATTCGCTCATACTCGCTGTAGACACTCCAGAAGCAGGAAAATAAGTTTGATGATGTCTCATGAGGAGCGAGGAATAAATTCACTCTCATATAACTACAGTACGAGATGCCTCGCCGCCTCTTAAAGGGTGTCATGGGCTTCTGCGGCCGTGAGTCAACGTGGTGTTTCTGGCCACATACATTTTAGCTGCGGTTTCTCCGACCTGCAAAGGAAGCCGCGACAGTGGGGAGGCTCTGCCTGTTGTTTTGTAATAAGATCGCCCCTCCACATTTTATCTAGGCTTAAGGCTGTGCATAGCCGTGTTTAAAAAAATATTATTTTTTACATTTTCTGTTCTACAACATTACTTCTGTCTTATTTTACTAACTTTTCGTACGAATGACGTAAATTTTAAACTCCTTAAATCCACCAAGTCATTATGTATTCTTAAAATATCTTTTAACTCCTTTTCAACACGGATTTATTTTTAATCTCTTTCACTGAAGAGGCTAACCGACAGATTACATTTTTTTAAATTTCAGGTATTGATTTTATTACATTCTCCTTTAGCATATTGATCAGAAATTGTAGGTTCAGATACCTTTGCCTGATTGAGTATCGTTTGCTATGCCAAACTTCGACAGTATTCATGGTCCTGTGCATCGAATTGATGACGGTAGATAGCTGACCGAAATCACTTCGAAATAAATTCTCTGAACGCAGATGTGTTAGCTATCGAGGTGTTACCTAACGCAACTGAAGACAAGTTAAGAATGAATTTATTTCGATATAATTTCGGTCGACTGTCTGTCTTCACCAATTCCACATTTCAGATGGTGTACTAGGATTTTCCATCTATTGACTGACTATATAGTCTACGAATTCATGACCTTTTCGTCACCGGGCATTTACTACGCTGTTACCATCCAATGCATCATCAAGGCAGTCCGGTGGAAGATGTGCTCTACAGCATACATGCGGCAAGACAATCGAACTACTTCTTCATCCCTGTATTTCTCCACTAATCCATTGCAGTTAATATCCATCTGACAACTTGGTTTTAGTTGTATATTGGCCACTGGTCAATCTCTCTTCATTGTAAATATAAATACGCATTGTCACCATATATCACCAGCATAACGTTTAATACAGATGTACATTACAAAGATCATCACTTAAAAATACAGCATACTTTGCTCTGAAACAATTTTTTGGATTTTTGTGCTTATAACACGACGGCGTGCTGAGAAGATAATGACTCGGTCTGTTTTATTTGATGAAGTCAGTAACATTCTACATCTTTACTTTGGATATCTGCAGCCCTCTGATTTTGCGTAAGGAGCGTTTTGTAACAAGTGTTTATCCTTATTTTGGATAGTTACCTCTCTTATCTGAGTGACTATGTTGGTGGGTGAGAAAGAGCTCACAAAACTAAAAGAACGAATTCGAAGACTTCGTCCGCATGTGGAGCACACTCTCCTTGAGCACGGCAGTGCCAAACTACACACGATCGCTGCGGCATCTGCAGCAAGCCGACGTCCTTGCACTGCCGTCGATCATCCTACACACAGTCTCGATTTTCGTCTATCGCAAAACTAAGAAAACCTTTGAGCACTTCAGTTGTTTCAAGCGGTGCAAGCAGAGGTAAGGTTGTGGCTCTGTTAACATAGTCAAACAGTACACTGTGACGGTGTCAACAAAATAGTATCTAGTTGGGGAAATTTTGCTGGTTCCGAGGGTGAGTGTCTTGAGAAATAAATTTATAGACGTGAAGAATACAATGTAGAATGTTAATGAAGTTTGTTTTATTTAAAAAGCTTTGAGAGTTTTCACGTAAAACATCTGTCGACATTACTTTTCAGTGCGTCCTCGTACGGTGGATGTCTGAGAAAATAAATACATTGATTAAAATAAGTGGTGACATGAGTGCTGTTAAGAGCACTAGGTTCAAAAAATTTTAACTGTATGCCAATTGCAGATTAATTTTAATGGCAGCTAGCGCGATTATATGAGTGGAGTATTAAATTTAATGGTGAGCATTTATGTAATTTTTAAGCATTGTCATTCTTCCTCTCTTAAGTACCTCGTCCTCCAGTAACACTGCCGATCGATAGCATGATCTGTTGTCCGTCCATGGTTTTTCAGAACATTGATTCAGTGCTGAACCCAAACTGCTGGTTTGAGTTATTTAGCCAGGTTAATCCTATGCGTCGTGGATCACATATTCCATTAATCTTTCAAAAAATGGTTCATATGGCTCTGAGCACTATGGGACTTAACATCTGAGCTCATCAGTCCCCTAGAACCTACAACTACTTAAACCTAAGTAACCTAAGGACATCACACACACCCATTTCCAGAGCAGGATTCGAACCTGCGACCGTAGCGGTCGCACGGTTCCAGACTGAAGCGCCTAGAAACGCTCGTCCAGACTGCCGGCCATTAATGTTTCCTTGAATTATTAATTTCAACAGGTTTTATTTGTTGTTGCGGAATTGCGCTACCAAAACAATCGAGTTCTGCTCTCTGGATGCTGTTGAGAATTTCTACATTTTCGTACCGCCGTACTTTTGACTAAATCTGTCGATGGTATCCTTAATATTTTTCCATACGATCGCATTTCAAATGCCTAATACAGTCCATGACTCAGCTCCATAGAGTAGGACACCGAACGTGTAATAACATCGAAGTAGTAGAGTGCGAATCCTAATGACTGCTCTGAAGGTTCTCAGCAGTCGCTACGGACTAAATGGCTTCAGGGGACTCGGTTCATTGGCTACAAGTCTTTTAGTAATTCTGCAGATTTTCCTTTGGACTAAGTGCGAGGTAGTCCCTCGTTACTTAGATCGTGCAGTTTTCAGACCGTTTGTGTTACTATGGCTACACTACTAACAGTGTGTCGACCACCGTATCAGTAGATATAATGAAACGGCGGCACTCTTTCGTTATGTCTTACAAGGAGATTTCTCCAGGGGTAGGATCGACTTTCTGTAACCATCTATACGGTTATGTAGGTTAAGCACCCAAGTATCACACAGTGCAGCCATTCATCCTGGTGGGTAGACGTTTTCGAGGAACTGACGAGAAAAGAAATTCGAAATTTTGTGTGAGACTCAATAACGTGAAGAAAGCCGAATGACCTAGGTAGGTTGTGAGGGTATTGGAAAGGATACTAGCTTCACATGCATGAGGTTGTGGGTTCGAATCTCACCAGAGGAAGAAATCTATGCTAGGTGTTTATCGAAGTGATATTGATAATCATTTTCATTCAACTGATGTAAATATATTTTTTTTTTATTTCCGCTCCTCGGTCACGTGATTCAATAGTGATATGAACTTCTTCATTTGGTCTAATTTTTCTTCTTATCATCCATTTTCCACTGGAAATATTTGTTCGTGAACTTTTAATTATCTTCATGTACTAATTCCGATTTAATTTCTCCTATTTTTATGGCCCTGTGTTTTCGTTATTGTGTTCATTATATCGATTTCTCACATTGCTTGAATTTTGTTTTACTTAGAAAACCTTCTCTCATTCATATCATCATCTACCATACATTTCCATAGTACACAAAGAATTTAGGTAATGTTTTAAATATTTGTATGTCGATTACCATGCAGAAAAAGGCACGTCTTGTAATGAAAAATACGTTTTTCACGTTAATGCACAGTCAATATAAATAGATTATTTCGTCTTTTGTTTTTTTAATTAATTTATCGGAGATTTGAAGTAATTGAATAGTCAAACAGATAGGTACAATAAAATACACATTCACAAAAATTCCGATTGGAAGAAGAATGATGCAAAGAAAAATGAAACAAATGGAAAAGTTCATACGGTGATTAAAACGATGTGACAAAGGAATAGAACGAAAGAAATTACATTTAAAACAATAAATTGAGTAAAAATAGGCACCAAAGTCATTTCGATAAGGATTTTAAAAAAATTTTACTGCACCTGACGAGGCATGGTTAAGCTTCTGTCCTAACCATTATGACACGCAACAAGACTATGGAATAAGACTTCCTTAACGCTATATAGCATGACGCAAAATTCCAAACTCTTCTGCGTCAGTTACTTGTAAACGGAGGCCCACCTGGATGCAGGGTCTGATACTGGGGGGTCTTGAGTTACACTACCGCTTGTTTGGTTTCAAAAAGTCGACCCCACCGCTGGGGAGCTCTCCATGTTGGTTTTAAGAGTAACAAACGGCACATTTCGAAAGAACAGTAATGTCGCAGTCCAAAAGAAGCAACTAGCGGTGGCTCCTGCAAACTTAAAAGACGGCTCTAGCAAAGGCAAAAAAAAAAAAAAAAAAAAATTACTGTAGTAAGTAACCTGGCAACACTACACACACGTTTAACCAACAGAACAACAACGAAATAATAATAATACCAAGCAACAAACCTAGCAACCAATACAACTGGATACAGATCACAAGTATACACAACATTTCCTACCAGATGCCCAGATTTAAAATTTTTAACAGAACAACGACTAGCTGATCAGATCCGTGTAATAATCAGAATTAGAAAACATCAAACAACGAGAACAACAAATACTGGAACAAAATAATTCCCAATCAGAAGAAGAAGAAAATAATACAGTAATGGACTCACACATCCCAGAGCAAACAAACAAAGAACAACACGCATCAATTAAACAATCAGAGGAAAACGAAATCTTAAGACTGCCACCAGAACAAGTACAAATAGAACACGAAGTGACACACATGTTAGATATAAAAGAAAAATTTCAGCTGACATATATAGAATACAAAGACACAAATACAGACATTAGACCATTGTTGCATACACCGCCAAATAACCCACAAGTCGAAACAACAATAAAAACTATCAACACAATCATACACAACAAAATAAATGGAAACACAACTATGGGAGAGTTACAACTACTGGTTTAAATAGGAGCACTCTCTACACTAAATTTACACACTAGACAGACATCAGAACCAAGCAACACACAGAAGAAACCCACAAAACCTGCATGGCAACACAGGCTACAGATCGGAATAGAAAAACTGAGAGAAGACATCAGACAGCTAACACAATTTCTAAGAAAAGAAATATCATATAAAAAACCAAAAAGGTTAGGTAAAATCTCACAACAAGAAGCGATAGAGCAATTAGATGAAAAGAAGCAGAAATTAGAAGCATTGGCCAAACGACTTAGAACATACAAAAAAAGTGAAAATAGAAGGAAACAAAACCAAACATTCAACACAAACCAAAAGAAATTTTACCAGACAATAGATAACACACGCATTAAAATAGACAATCCACCAAACATAACAGACATGGAACACTTCTGGAACAACATATGGTCAAACCCGGTACAACATAAAAGACATGCACGGTGGATACAAGCGAAAACAGAGACATAAAAGATGATACCACAAATGCCTGAAGTGATAATTTTGCAACATGAAGCGACCAAAGCAATTAATTCTGCACACAATTGGAAAACCACTGGAAAAGATAAAATAGCAAATTTCTGCCTAAAGAAGTTCACGTCAACACATTCACATCTAACTAAATAATTTAACAGTTACATTGCAGACCCATACACAATCCCTGATACACATACACAAGGAATAACTTGTCTGAAACCTAAAGATCAAGCACACACAGCAAACCCAGCAAATTATTGCCCCATGACATGCCTACCAACAATATACTAAATATTAACTTCAGTCATTACACAGAAAATAACGATACATACAACACAGAACAAAATTATAAATGAAGAACAAAAAGGCTGTTGCAAAGGAGCACGAGTATGTAAAGAGCACCGGATAATAGATGCAGAGGTAACATATCAAGCTAAAACTAAACAAAGGACGCTACACTACACATACATTGATTACTGAAAAGGTTTTGATAGTGTACCCCACTCATGGTTACTATAAATATTGGAAATATACAAAGTAGATCCTAAATTGATACAGTTCCTAAACATAGTAATGAAAAACGACACTTAATATCCAAACAAATTCAAATAATATCACATCACAGCCAATACAGATTAAGCGTCGAATATACTAAGGAGACTCATTAAGTCCTTTCTGGTTCTGCCTTGCTCTGAACCCACTATCCAACATGCTAAATAATACAAATTATGGATACAATATTACTGGAACATACCCACACATGGATGATCTAAAACTACTGGCAGCAACAAATCAACAACTCAACCAATTACTAAAGATAACATAAGTATTCAGCAATTATATAAATATGGCTTTTGGAACAGACAAATGTAAGAAAAATAGCATAGACAAGGGAAAACACACTAAACAAGAAGATTACATATTGGATAACCACAGCGACTGCATAGAAGCGCTGGAATAATCAGATGCCTATAAATATCTAGGATGCAGACAAAAAATAGGAATACATAAGACAAATATTAAATTTAGGAGAGTATATTTTATGTTGTACAACTTCATGTGGTTGTCCCGTACCTCATATTGTCACATTATGACAGTTCACCTCTCCATGTAAATGGAGTGTTGCCTCGTCACTAAACACTAACTGTGGGAGAAAACAGCCATGCTCCACCTTGCCAAGAGTGAAATTACGGAACTTCACACGATGTTAGCACCCTCACGAACAGCTCGCAGTACCTGAATTTAATATTGTTTGATGCAGAAACGTCGACGCATAGACGCCAGACGGACATCGGGGGCGTGCTGAGCTGTCGAGCTGCATGGCGAACGGATTTCTGCGGACCCCTCGTGAAACTGTGGCGGATGCGTTCGACGTCTGTATCATTCACTCGGGGACAGCCCGGCGGTTTGCCTTTATGCAAACATTCTGTTTCTCTTAACGCTAGGATGCATGGTGCCGAAAACACACGTGAATGCATATGCAGGGCCTCCAAGGCCCTGACCTAATTTAAAATTTTCCTCTTTCCACATATCACATATTCATTCTTTGGAGTTAAATTTCGTTCTGTCAAATTTTTTGTCATATCGCAAGATTCCTAAGATACAGTGACAGGATCTGGTGGGCCTGATTAACATTTCTTTTATATAAAACTCTAAGAGTGAATTTTTATTAGTTACTTTCCTTTACAAACAACATATACAAATTATTTTATTAATTCACTTATAACTTGCAGTTTACATTTTAAAACACTTATTACAACCAATTTCTTCAATTAAAACATGCTCATTATTCACAGTATTATGTGTATAGGCAATATTTTTATAAAAAGTTATTATTCATTGTTCACATAAAATTGCATCTTTCTTAGTTTTCAACATGTGACAAACAAGAAGCACAAAGAACGCCACTATGTTCCTTACAAAAGTTGGGTTTGCACTTAATGCATGTCATAGCACTTTTCCTGTGTTTCTTATATGGACAATAATTGCATCTTCTTCTTTTTCCTGAAACATGTAGTTGGTTTGGCAATATGACATGTTCGCATATCATCAACGATTTTCTTTGGAAGATTAGGGATCTGAATATGAAGTTCCATTAGAGGTCTTACCATTTCCTCTGCTAAACCTCTTAGGAACAAACGCCTTTTATTACTTCTTCCACTATGGTATGTCAGATGTTGGGCGGAAACTAAAATTTCAGTGGTCATTGCTGCGATGTCCATCATATTCATCCATAATGCAAATGGACATCTTCTCGTTCGTCTCTTGCAAGTGTAATAACGAATATTCTGGTCCATTTATCTACTCCACCCTTCGTAGAGTTATAGAAGTTTATTGCATCTGGTTTCTTTTTTGCATGAGTTTCATCAATGTTTCTGTCGTATTGCATTGTGCTAATGAGAACTATAGACTTCTTCTTATTGGGAAGATAACTCACCATTGTAATGACACCTATAAATGCAAACAAAGAGGAATGAATTGCTCTTGAGACAGATGGTTTCATCTCATTAGGAATTTCTGGTTTATTTTGTTTGATTGTTCCCACCACTGTAATTTGCTTCTGAAGCACACTAGTAAAGAAGTTGTCAACGGTAATATTTTTTGATGATCATTGAATGCTTTTAGCAAGATCTTTCACTACATTCAATCCAAGATTTTTCTGAATAAATTCATGGGGCTTCCTTCTCGTGTAAACAGTTCCCTCTAAAGCATATGATCACATAACAAAAATATTTTTATGCCACACTTGGATGGTTCAGAGGGCATATACTGGGTGAAGCTGCATCTTCCAGGGATTAGGACTAGCTGTTCGTCAACTGTGAGCGAATGATTGGGATTCATTCTATTTCTACACTTGTCAAGAAATAGTTCCCATACATAGCGAACTGCTGCGTCATCTGCAGATCGAGCTTCACGGGTACGCCTGTCATCAAATCTAATCATTCTCCTTATATCCTCGAATCTATTTACTGGCAAGGTAGCCTTCTATGTAGGATTTTCCTTTTCATCCTAGAATAATTCTCTAATAAGGACATCCCAAGTCTTCTCATCACCAGAAAGCAGTAAAAGACCAAGAAAACCCACCGTTCCAGGAAGCAAAACGTTTTTCCACGTAAAGCAGCCACTCTTCTGCCTTCAATATTTGTGCAGATGATCATTTCCTTGGAGATGAAATAGTCCCAGGCATCCTTAGGTTTACAGGTATTCAAACCAAGGGCTGGACTAGGTGCCTTCTTTACGATGTTATGGACAGGCGTACGAAAAGTTGCAGGAGGATCTAATTTCCAAATCGCTCCATTCCGACTAATGTATGTGTGGTCTTCTATACGTTTTTGTGGTGGTGCTTCATTTTCAGACTCTGATGAAGTAATATTATCGGAAGGACTGCCATCTGCCTCAATATTCACATCTGCAGGTTCATTGGCTAATTCTTCACTACTTGCATCTTCAAATATATTTCCTTCCTCGCAAGAATCATCTTCTTCAGACCACTGAGCCACAACACTTCTAGAGCTTGCAGTTTTACTTAGAAACTCATGCCTGCGAACGTCACCCACCGACGCTGTGGAGCATCAAAGTCACAGGCGCCAGCTCCGGTAAATGTATGTATATGCAAGATGATCCGTGATTGTGTTACAAACTTCCTAGTATGATGGAAACAGACAAATGTATCGATTTGAGGTAAGGGCCCCTGTACCGGAAACAAACGTGTCGAAAGTTGTAAGTGAAAATCGTTATCCTGCCTCTGACAGTGGAATACGTGTACTGGTACTGTTGTTGCTAGGATTGTAGGGTAGGCAACGTTCAGAGGCGGCAGTATAGACCGAAACAAGAAAAAAAGTGCAGTAAACATGGACTCTAAACTGCATAATTCTGGAGCTGTAAGCACTTGTTCAATAGTGGAGATGGCTTTCACGCAAGCGATGATGAACAAGTGCTCATGGTTCATGATGTATGCATCTTACAGCCTATGTATACTGCACATTGTTTTCTTCTTTCGTTCCATACCACCGCCTCTGCAAGTTTCCTGTCCTACATCCTAGCAACAACGATAACGTTACATGCTGTCAGAGGTAACAGAAAGGTTTTCTGTTATAATTTTCCGGTGCAAGGACATAATCACAAATGTACGCATTTATCCATCTGCATCATCTTAGAAAGTTTGTAACATCTTCGTGGGATCCATCTATTTTGTAGATGCCGGTTCCTATAACTTTGACGTTCTGTAGCATCGCAAGATGACGTTTTCAGAAGTAGATTCCTATGTAAAACTTGATCAGTTAAATCGCCTGTACAGTCCCGAGTAGTGTGAAACACCCTGCATATAGAATGAATAACATCAGGCAATGGACTAGAACGCTGTCTCACTCACTTCTCACGTATTGCCTTACTTTTATGTCCTTCGACTTGTACAGCCTCTGTCTCATTTCTGGTGGAGTTCTAAGTAATGTTTCTCTCGCTATATTTTATTCCTGGTTGCATCTTAAATTCAAACTGCATATTCTGGTCAACATTGTCAAAAGTTTCTGTATCTAAAGATGTTATAGATATGGGTTCTGTTCATTCCAAATGGATTTTCCTCTAGATCGGCTTCGGTAAGGTGCTCCCTTCCGCTCTAAATAGTTTGTAGCAGTATTTTCAGCAAGCAGTTATAATAGTGGTGGTTTCGCTGATCACGATTTGCCTTATGTAGCATTGGTGCTATTACGCTTCTCGTTTAGTGTGAGGATTTAGCGGGTATCTCAGCTGGCGTACTCGTTCAGGAGTGGAGCAGCAAATCCCGGCAGAGTGAGTCGTCGCCAGCTCCGCTAGAGCCCTCTGGTAGCGAAGCCCTGCGCTACAGACAACTGACTGTGTGAGGGACCAGTAGCGACACCTAGCAGCGATGTGGTGAAAAGGAAATAGTATTGCTAAAAGTTTATCCACGCCTTTTAGCATTTAGAATGGAGATATGGCACGGAATTTAATAGCAAAAGAAAACAGCTATAGTAGCAGTCTCTCTCTCGCAATGCAACAATAGTACAACAACAATAGACCAACTGAATCTGTAGAGGTAGTAATAAAATTTCTTTTCTGACCTGCAAGATACTTTTATATAAAGCTGAGCCTGAGAGGTTGTCATGAAACTACCAACAGAAATATTATATGAGACATGTAGACCTGTCAGTAAAATTCGTTTTTTTAAATGTTAACTGTTTAATTTAGCATTCAGCTGACATAAGACCAGGAGAATTATCCTGTATCATACAAACAAAGAGTTTATCTCATTAGTGACCTGTATCCTATCTTAATCTCATTTAGACACTTGAATAATTTGAAAAAAAGGCCTGTGTTTGTTTTGAAACTACAATTGCTGACAATATACACTTATAAATGGCACTGAGTGTGAACGGTTACGAAACGATTTCTGATACAGAATTTATTTATTATCGTATAATCAATCCTGATAATAAAAAGAAAAGGCAGACTGAGACACCTGAAAATATCTTGTGTGATGGTATTGATATAATATTTTGCATTTCTTTGACATTGAGATAATTTATTCAGTATTATAGCCAAACTTACTTTCATAATTACCTACAAGAAAATGAAAGCTGTTTTGGTATTTATCTTAGCAGCATTTAGCACAAAAAGGAAAATAAAACTTATTAGTTTTTTTAGTGAGGATTTCATTTCATTTCATTGTTGCAATCCTACAAATGTTCATGATACTATGCAGTTTCTTGCGACAGTGAGATGTCTTATGTAGAAAGTACCTGGAAAATATATGTAGATGTGGTCTGATGAAGAAAGTGTGCGTATTGAAATTTAAAATAAGTGATTGCAGCAGCATAATGAGGTATATTTTGTAGTGAGGGAGTGAGCTCCACGTGGGATCCGAAGCACGGACCCCACGGGGGTGCCCGGCATGCACCACATGCCAGGGCAGAGGTGGAGGCTAGTGTTCGGAAATCTGAAAATTCCAGCGCCGGCCGGGGATTGAACCCCGGCCCGGCTGGGGCGAATAGCCCCAGCCGAGGCGCTGGAACGTTCCAGACCCCCTTACCACTAGACCACCGGGGACCCCGGCCGTTTCCTGCTCTGAACTCGGTCTGGTAGTCCTGTCACACTTCCTGTTGTCGGCTGTGTTTACATTGGACGCTGAGTGGCATAGTGTAGCCGGCAACATTAGAACGCTGTGAGGGGGAAGTGTTTACCTCCGACTAGTATCTGTCCCCCCTACCCAGGTGAAGTAGCTTTACAGTTACCAAAGACATTTGAAATCAGCCTTTGCGACTGTATGCAGTCGACGGTTGTTAATCGTTTGTTTCAACCTGTTCCCAAATGCCTCGAGAAAACCGAAGCAACTTCTTCACTAATCGAGGCGACTGTCATATGAAAACGACCCGCAGACATTCTATAATTACAAGTCAACGCCTAGCTTACACCAGATAATTCTGTCTGTTTCATCAGTTGTTTTAACAGTGCACGAAATACCACAGCATATTATTAATCCGTTGCAAATAAATTTCTGTGTGTCCAGTTCAGGTCTGGGCCGTAGAGTTTTCGTGAAAACGTCGGGATAAAATCGTAACATGTGTTTCATATTAATATGAAATTTAGTTAACAATATCTTTATTACAGTGGTCACACTCACAATTTTGGACTTTTCAGTGGCTGGGGTACGATATAGCCTTTGAGTACGTTATCGCGTTGCGCAATTTCTTCCTTTTTTTCCGACTCTGAGGGAGCTGTCACCTTCTCTCAGCGCTGCCCTATTTAGGCTTCTGGGAGGGCTTTTCTCACGTTTTCTGTAATTTAGAGCATATTTACAAGTCCTGAGACGAACTCTTCCTATGTGTCGTAGGTTTAAACTCAATATAGATTTTCGTTTATATTCCAGCGAATATTTTTATTTTCTGTTACTCCTAGCGGCGCTCCCTAAGCTGTTCATCGCAATGACACACAAATGAGAATCCTAGCTAACAGCTTCACCAGTTTATAATTTTACATAAAGATGATTCCTAACAATGACCCGCATATGCCAATACAGGCAATAAGTGACAACCACGTGGACTTTACCTTTGTTTGCGCACTGTCAGTCTCGTAATTAATAGTGATTCAAATCTGACGCCATTTTGTCACACAAGGAACTTCGACCACGGAGAAAGTAGACGTTTTTCACTTTAGGATATTTTCCAGGAAGTTTCCGACATTCGTAAAACAGAAACGAGTTTCGACGCTGTGGAATGCAACGAGAAGTAGCAGGTAACGAATTGTTTCGGGATTCCACCATCCAAGCTGCAAACGATCATCGAGCGGAAAGATAATGTTGCTCATAAGTATTAAAAAGCGGGAGCAAGCAGACCGGGCGAGGCGAAAGTTTATAGTATTGCCTTACTCAATGCAGGGTACAAAAGGTATTTGTCGGAACGCTAAGACATTTACGGTTAGTCTGGGAACAGAAGTCTCAGATACAAATAAGGAGTGACACGCTAGCTCCAAAGACATAAGGTTCTTTATGAGAAACTTAATTGACAAAAAGCAACCATTCGTGACAGTTGGTTCAGCATTGAAAAATGAATGAAGCTGAATTTATGTATACCTTCCGTTTCAAATACTAAAGCAAAAAAACATGTAAGAAAACTGGAAATACGTTAGTAAAAAAAATCAAAATTTTATTTCGATTTTTCCTGATTTCATCTAGAGTAAAGTCGAGTTAATTATTCGAACTTCGAATTGTGCAGACTCGATTGTAACGGTCATTTGCGCTTCGAATTTTCTACTCAGGAGTAATGTCTAAAAAGTAAAAACAAATCTTTTCGTACTACTATCCACGTTGCAGTGGATGCTGGTTTGGTTGTCCTTTTTAGTATATCAGTATGATCATAGAGTCATAATCAACGTACACAACGCTGTTACGGTATAAAAGTACTTTGGTAAAAATAAAAGTCGCGTAAGAATGCGCTTTTGCCATGCATCCCAACTCCCTAAATCCGCCATCAGGCAAAAGAAAGTGAATACTCTTTCCTTTGCTTTCACCCTTCATCAATGACAATTGATAATGACTTGGCAGCAGAGACCTGTTTAGCTTGAGTGAGTGCTTAAACGGAAGGCATTGACGAATAAAAATAAAAAACATATATACGTAACGTCACGTAACCATGAAGAAAAGCAGACTTGGTTTATTTTACCATATAAGTTAATTCTTTTAGAATCTCATAAGTGGAATTAACAATTTCGGTCGCTTTCTACATCTAGGAACGTTCTTTATAATAGATAAGTTTCTGATATTCACTTACAGCATTGTTGTGTCTTTTCCCCTTGCATTTGGAGTTGTCTTCTCTGACTGCAGATTTTTGAGCAGCAGTGATGTCATTATCCTACATTTATGTTGGTCTGCAGCGCTGAGGTTGATCCCTCACCTGTGGTCGAGTGAGAGATCATTCCAAAGTATGGCAGGCAGCGAAAGACTTTGCGAGGGGCCGATCGTAGGGCCTCCAGAGGAACCTTCTTGGAACGCAAATTCGTGGTGTTCACAGAAGGTGAGTTTGCTGGTGGTTCGGAACTCCAATAACAGGCGCGTAATTGGGCCCCCTTAGTAACATGGCTGGCAAAGTGTGGAAGGATGGCAGTGTGCACAAGGTGGGGGAGTCAGTCCTGATTTCTAAAGAGTGCTTCCGGATGCCATGAAGAGTACAGGGTGCACCCAACTGCAGGTGGTGGCCCCAGTCGGTGCCAATGGCTTGTGTCGCTTTGGATTGGAGGAGATTCTCTCTCCTTTTGTTTAGCGGATATGGTTAAGCGAGTTTAAGGCGGAGCTCATAATCTGCACCATCATCGACAGAACCGACTGTGGTCCTTCGGTGCAGAGCCGAGTGGAAGGTATGAATCATAGGCTCAGGCGGTTATGTGACTGTGTAGGCCTCAGATTCCTTGACTTGAGCCATAGTGTGGTGGGTTTCCGGATTCCGCTTAATAGGTCAGGAGTCCACTACACGGGTAGTGGGGGCGGATTTTTAGGTTAGAGGGTCTCAGGAAAACATAGAAATGGCGTCTGTCTAAAAGGGGGCAGGTAACACACAGTAAGGTGGTTGTAGAAACGATCGGTGTTGTAAATTATCGTAGCTGTGTTGGGAAAGAACCAGAGCTCCAGGCCCTAATAGAAAGCACTGAAGCTCAAACAGTTATAGGTACGGAAAGCTGGCTAAAGCCGGAAATATGTTAAGCCGAAATTTTTTCAAACGACCTAACAACGTTCAGAAGGGATAGATTAAACATAGTTGGTGCTGGAGTATTTATTGCTGTCAGAAGTAGTTTACCTTGTAGTGAAACTGAAGTAGATAGTTCCTGCGAAATAGTTTGGGTAGAGGCTGTACTTGTCAATCGGACTAAACTGGATCGTTTTACCGACCCCGACTAAGAGGATATAGTTGCTGAACAGTTCAAAGAAAACGTGAGTCTCATTTCAAATCGGTACCCCACTCCCACAATTATAGTCGGTGTTGATTTCGATCTATCCTCGATATGCTGGAAAATTTATACCTTTAAAGGCGGCGGTACGCATAAAACGTCAGCCGAAATTGTACTGAATGCTTTCTAAAAAAATTATTTTGAACAATTAGTTCGTGAGCCCACTCGAAGCATAAATGGTTACGAAAGCGTACTTGACCTCATAGCAGCAAATATTCCTGGATGAATAGGTAGTATCATGACGAATACAGGGATTAGCGACCACAAGTCAGTTGCCCGTACACTGAATAGTGTAACACCTACAACCATCAAAAAGAAACTTAAAGTACATCTGTTTAAAAAAAGCTGACAATGCTCTTAACGATTTTTAAGGAAACAGCCTCCACTCCTTCCGATCTGATCATGTAAGCGTAGAAAAGATGTGGAATGATTTCAGAGAAATAGTATCGATTGCAATTGAGAGATATATATACCACATAGATTAATAAGTGATGGTACTGATCCCCCATGGACAAAACGGGTGAAATCGCTGTTGCAGAAGTAACGAAAAAGCATGCCAAAACTAAAAGAATCCAAAATCCGCAAGACTAGCAATGTTTTGCAGAAGTTCTAAATATAGCGGTTACTACAGCGAGATGCTCTTGATAATTTCCGCAACAAAACTCTGTTTCGAAATCTGGCGAAAAACCCAAAGAGATTCTGGTCATGCATGAAGTACACCAGTGTCAAGACGCAATCAGTACCTTCACTGCGCGAAAGTAACGGTGGAGTCACTGATGACAGTGCTACTAAAGTAGAGTTAAGAAACGTGGTTTTCCGAAACTCCTTCAGCAATGAATACGAAGCAAGTATTCCCGAAGCCCAGTCAACAGAAAGTGCCAAAATGAGAAGCATATATCCTCGGTGTAGCAAAGCAGCTTAAATCACTTATTAAAGGCAAGGTTTCCGTTCCAGATTGTATACCAGTCAATTTCCTCTGAGTGTGCTGATACAATAGCTCCATGTTTAGTAATTATATACAACCGCTCACAGAAAGATCCGTACCTAAAGACTGGAAAATTGCTCAGGTCACACCAATTTCTTAAAGTACTGCCTTTTGTGATGTTTAACAAAACTGTTGGCAAGCGTACTTGTTATACAAATGGGCACGGCAAAGGCTAAAGGTCGTAAAAAAAATTTCAGCGTTAAACTGGAAATAGTTGTAGGAGAGTATCAGAAGTAATAACCTAATGACATCTTTAATTTCTTGTACATTAGGTTTTTGTGTTGGAGAAGATTCTCATCAGTAATTTTAATAGTCTCATAAATGTGAATGTTAACAAGTAAATTAACTACGTTAAAGGATACGGAATTACCATCATCAGAAATGGAAAAGTTTTTAATTTTAGCTGTTAGTTAAAGGGAATTTTTGACAGTGTAGTTTTCTTCAAAAACATAATATTCTTTAAATGGTGTATATAATTTTTTGCCGATTTCGTAGAAGCGCCGTCTGTATAGTTAACACTGTGGACAGGAAGCGAAGGCGGCGTGCAGTCGGAGTCGATGCTGGGCACCAATTGTCGGCTACGACGGGACTGCCCGGGAGGCACACTTACACTCCAGAGGCCGCACGAGTCACGGTGGATGCAGCGAAAGGTCCGCAGCAGCAGTGATACTGTCGCGGTTGTGTGCACCACCTGTTCTAGTGTCTTGTGTGCACCAAGGACCTCTGCAGACCGAGTTGCAACTTTCTTAGCTCGCTGGACTGTGCAGTTGCTAATTTACAGGGGCTGTGCCCGATGCAGCCCGCCTGGCAGTAGTGTGTTGCAGCGTGGCGTCAGCGCCTGACAGCTTCCGCAACTGGACGAATGAACTGGCGGTAAAAAAAAGTCACAACTACTTTCGTTTTCTGACAAAGGCTATAGCCAAAAATTTAGTTATAGAGTTTGATGGTCTTTTCTATGTGCCTGAGCGATCATCCTTACGGTGAGTTGCTGACTACTCTCAGAGTATTTGCTCGAGTTACCCGTTGCGTGTGTTATCGCCGCGGTCTCATTTCATCGATGTGGTGACTGTGACATGTGAATGGCTGGCCACATGAATGGACTTTCGTGGCGGGCCAAAATTGCAGGCCATTTCTGTGGGTCTCTCTAACGGATCGGGCCTGCCGATCCAAAGCCCATAGTTTGCCACTAATGTGCGGGTACTACCATGGACCTAGGACTGTGGTGCCCCTCCTCGGCCCCAGGCGATGTATTTCGGGTATCGTGACTGTCTCACAGCAAGTACATTGTACAGTGCGGCGTTTGATACAAAATTTATTTATTATAGTATATTTTGGCACTTCGAAAGTAGTTTATATATTTGAAAGAATGGACGATAAGAAAAAAAAATTTGTGGCAATCGCAGGCAGTTTGTACACTATGAGGTCATGTATTTATTGAAAGAAAAAGAATCACACAATACCTGTAGATAATAGACATAACTCAGTGAGTAATAACCGACAATTACGAACATAGAAGCATAATTTTATTAGCAGTCACCTACAGTGTTGGTTGACACACCTCTTCCCCACCTTGTACATTTATTTCGAGAGGCCTACTTTTTTTCTGAGATTATTTTAAATACCATCACTGCTTTCAGGAATGTGTCTCGCAACTCCAAGAAAACGCATATTTTCGTCACCAAATAGGTTTCGCTTTATGAAAATAAAATCAGTGATCTTAATTAAACATATCTACCATTGGGCTTCCTTTCTCCATCTACAAGCAGTTCATTACACAACATTTTGATGTTAGTACTTAAGATTTTTGTTCACACGTTCAGAAACACAGAGGTCATTACTTTTTTTTTTTACAATTTAGGTCTTTCACTTTGGGGAAAGTTGTGGCAACCCTGTAATAGGTTTCAATTTTCAGTCTCATTGCAGCATTGTTATTTAATACAAGGCATAAGAATGTAATGGGTTTGAATCATTGCATGTCAGTCATCCATGAACTGCCAAATCTTACACGTCATTAAGACACATTTTCAAAAGAGAAAAAAGGTACATTGCATAATATACAAAAAAAAAACGAAAAAATGGACTCGCTCGGTGAGGATGTTATACAAACTTAATTATGTATGTAGACAGTTCATACGTTCCGGGAGTAGAGAATCTCGACTATTTTCACCCGTTATCGACATTGATCCTGGCAAGATACCGATCCCACGGATTAAAAGATTTTCGAGAATGTTTTCATTTTAATAGTATAAATGTGACAAAGTCATGCAGGAAGCAGGCGACCAGTATTATTATTTTAATAATGAACAGCCTCTGTTGCACCGCTTACCTAGACTTTACCCAGGTTTCAGTAGGGATAACTGAACCTTCTTCAGAATAACAGTGTTTACTGTGTGTTCATAGTGGAGATCCACTACAGCACTCGTGGCTGCCGTATCGCGGTCGCGAAGTGGGGCCGAGGCAGTGCCAGATAAGTTTTACGGTCTGGCGATAGTTTATGAATTAGTAGTATTAACTTGGCGATGTCCACTATGGACAGACAGTAGATATGTTATTGTGAAGAAGGTTGGGTTATCCCGACTGAAACACAGGTAAATTCTAGATAAACGGTGCAACTGAGACTGTTCATTATTAAAATTAATGTTTATACAGTTGGTGACAGGACCGCGAAATGTTGAAGATATTTAAGTATTACTGTTATTAGAGTAATTAGAAGTTTTGCATTGAGGCTAACTGCGTCTATTCTGCGAAATTTTGCTTCACATGCAACTTTGAACGACATATGCATATGGATATCTGATGACGGCTACATTCCGAAACACAATACTGCCATTCCTTGCGCGATATTTGACGTTTAGTATTGGGACCCAGTCAACATGAACGCAGAACTACTGATGTTGTAATTTGAAGTTCGATGTTGGATAACAATTTCCGTGTGATATAATAACAAATTGCCAGTTTTCGGATTTTTCCTTTACGTGTACTGTAAAACCTTGCTCCTTGCTAATTTTCATTAGTGTAGTTCAACAGAAAGTGCCCTCTAGGTCTGTATATTTTACACCGTGAAGGGAACACGACCTCTGTATGTGAAAAAAATTTCAACTTGATACATCTCCCCGTTCCCGAAGCAAAGGATCTGCAACAGACAGACGAAAACAAGGGTAAAAGATTAAGTGGTATATTTAGCCAAAAACATGGCACACTGCACTTAAAAATACAAAAAAGAAAGGCACCGAGATTCGAACAAGCGACTTCTACTGTTCCTGCACGCTCATTATCGCTAGACTACCAAGCCCGACATTTGCTTTTTTATGCTTATGGGGGGGGTGGGGGAGGATTTATTTTAATTGGTTGTGATGCCCAGATAACATACACGTAAACGCGATCCTGTTGCCAGTTACAGAGCAGTAAAACGCCCAACTCGCATCAGTATATTGCTTTATTTGTATCACATATTCGAGCACAATTTCCATCTGTACTTGTGTAAACTTTTAAGAAGCGAATCGCCATAACTACGCTTACGTCTTTGGTCACGAGATATTTTTTGTACGCCTACTGTCAAACTCTGTATTACCTTTTGCGTCGGTAATCACGTGCTGATTACCAAGTAGCAGCCGACAGTTAATAAATGTTTTACTTTTTATCAGCGCACCTTGTATTCACGCATACGACTGTGTACAGTTCTCAGAGATTATCAGCATTAACTTCCAAGCTATCCACAAGGAATCAAGAGTGGCATTAGAGCCACCCTGAAGTCTAGGCTGGTCTTCACGGTGGCACGAAATCTTGGTCAAGCAGAAAATTTATAATTCTGAACTCAGGCGTAACGAGTTACCTCAGACTGAATGAGCTCCCCCCAGCTAAGCAGCATGGATTCCGAAAACATCGACTACGTGCAACCCGACTCGAACGACAGTCTGAAAACCAGAGATCAAGGCAGACAGGGGAAAACGGTGTTTACTGATTTCCGAAACGCATTTCACTCACCAGGACAACTGTGCTTTTTAAGTGAATTGGGTTTTGCATGATCTATATTCTCGAAATTCATGCTGGCTCGCGGTGAGGTCGTTCTGTTTGACCTCAGAATATGTTCTAAGGTACTACAGCAAATCGATAGCGAAAAATAAAACTGTGCAGTTAAACAGGCGAAAAAATGCCGTACCCTATTACCGTGATGCCAAAGAGTCGCAGTTGTAACAGCTGAAATCATACAAATACATTGTTGCAACACTTAATAGGTACAAGAAATGTCACGACCACAATAGTCTGAGTTGTAGGTAAAGCAGCAAAACAGTGCAGCTGACAATCCCCGCGAATTTCCGCTAGCCCCTTGTAACTCAGGGCAGGCTGCTGCTTCTTGTGGTCGAACAGCCAACCCCTTACTGCATTCCACGGTTACGCCGATGGCGAAGGCTGTGGTACTGAGATGAGAAGAATTTAGTGCACGAAGGCTGAGGGCTTACACATCCACACTATGTTCGTTTAGGACTTAAGCTCACGTTCTCTAAACACTTCCATAGTGGAAAATGATGAAAGGTTTCTGTTCCAGTAGTGTGCTGCAGCGTTGGCTCTTGCTATACCGTGCCCAGTTGGCTGTGTTTTGCCTTGCAATGCATAACACACTCATCCACTCGCCACTTTTATTTATCATCATCCCAATGAACCATGAACCATGGACCTTGCCGTTGGTGGGGAGGCTTGCTTGCCTCAGTGATACAGATAGACGTACCATAGGGCAACCAAAACGGAGGAGTATCTGTTGAGAGGCCAGACAAAGGTGTGATTCCTAAAGAGGGGCAGCAGCCTTTTTAGTAGTTGCAGGGCAACATTATGGATGATTGACTGATCTGCCCTTGTAACACGAACCGAAACGGCCCTGCTGTGCTGGGACTGCGAATGGCTGAAAGCGAGGGGAAACTATGGCAGAAATTTTTCCCGAGGGCATGCACATTTACTGTATGGTTAAATGATGATGGCGTCCTCTTCGGTAAAACATTTCGGGGGTAAAATAATCCCCCATTCGGATCTCTGGGCGAGCTCTACTCAGTAGGATGTCGTTATCAGGAGAAAGAAAACTGACGTTCTACGGAACGGAGCGTGGAATTTCAGATCCCTTAATCGGGCAGGTAGGTTAGAAAATTTAAAAAGGGAAATGGATAAGTTAAAGTAAGATATAGCGGGAATTGGTGAAGTTCGGTGGCAGGAGGAACAAGACTTTTGGTCAGGTGACTACAGGGTTATAAACACAAAATCAATGAGGGGTAACCAGGAGTAGGTTAAATAATGAATTAAAAAAATAGGAGTGTGGGTAAGCTACTACAAACAGCATAGTAAACGCATTATTGTGGCCAAGATAGACACGAAGCCCACGCCTACCACAGTAGTAGAACTTTATCTGCCAACTAGCTCTGCAGATGACGAAGAAATGTATGATGAAGTAAAAGAAATTATTCAGATAGTGAAAGGAGACGAAAATTTAATAGTCATTGGTGACTGCAATTCGGTAGCAGGAAAAGGGAAATAAGGAAACGTGGTAGGTGAATATGGATTTGGGGGGGGGGGGGGGGGGGGGGGGAGAAATGAAAGAGGAAGCCATCTGGTAGAATTTTGCTCAGAGCATAATTTAGCTATGATTAACACTGGGTTCAAGAATCATGAAAGAAGGTTGTATATGTGGAAGAGACCTGGAGATACGGCAATATTTCACATTATATAATGGTAAGACAGAGATTTAGGAAACAGGTTTTAAATTGTAAGACATTTCCAGGGGCAAATGTGGACTCTGGCCACAATCTATTGGTTATGACCTGTAGAAACTGCAAAAAGGTGGGAATTTAAGGAGATGGGACCTGGATAAACTGAAAGAACCAGTGGTTGTACAGAGCTTCAAGGAGACCGTAAGGGAACAAATGACAGGAATGGGGGAAAGTAATACAGTAGAAGAAGAATGGGTAGCTTTGAGAAATGAAGTAGTGAAGGCAGCAGAGGATAAAGTAGGAAAAAAGATGAGGGCTGCTAGAAATCCTTGGGTAACAGAAGAGTTATTGAACCTAACTGATGAAAGGAGAAAATATAAAAATGCAGTAAATGAAGAAGGCAAAAAGGTATACAAATGTCTCAAAAATGAGATCAACAGGATGTGCAAAATGGCTAAGCAGAGATGGGTAGAGGACAAATGTAAGGATGTAGAGGCTTGTCTCACCAGGGGTAATATAGATACTGCCTACAGGAAAATTAAAGAGAACCACTTGTATGAATATCAAGAGCTCAGATGGAAACTTAGTTCTAAGCAAAGAAGGGAAAGCTGAAAGTTGGAAGGAGTATATAGAGGATCTATACAAGGGTGATGTACTTGAGGACAATATTGTGGAAATGGAAGAGGATGTAGATGAAGATGAAATGGGAGATATGATACTGCATGAAGAGTTTGACAAAGCAGTGAAAGACCTGAGTCGAAAACCTTCCATTAGAACTACTGACAGCCTTGGGAGAGCCAGTCCTGACAAAACTCTACCATCTGGTGAGCAAGGTGTATGAGACAGGCGAAATACCCTCAGACCTCAAGAAGAGTATAATAATTCCAATCCCAAAGAGAGCAAGCGTTGACAGATGAGAAAATTACCAAACTATAAGTTTAATAAGTCACAGCTGCAAAGTACTAACGCAAATTCTTTACAGATGAATGGAAAAAACTAGAAGCCAACCTCGGGGAAGATCAGTTTGGATTCCGTAGAAATATTGGAACACATGAGGCAATACTGACCCTACGACTTACCTTATAAAGTAGATTAAGGAAAGGCAAACCTACGTTTCTAACATTTGTAGACTTAGAGAAAGCTTTTGACAATGTTGACTGGAATACTTGCTTTCAAATTCTAAAGGTGGCAGGGGTAAAATACAGGGAGCGAAAGGCTATTTACAATTTGTACAGAAACAAGATGGCAGTTATAAGATTCGAGGGACATGAAAAGGAAGCAGTGGTTGGGAAGGGAATGAGACAGGGTTGTAGCCTCTCCTCGATGTTATTCAATCTGTATATTGTGCAAGCAGTAAAGGAAACAAAAGAAAAGTTCGGAGTAGGTATTAAAAGCCATGGAGAAGAAATAAAAACTTTGAGGTTCGCCAGTGACATTGTAATTCTGTCAGAGACAGCAAATGACCTGGAAGAGCAGTTGAACGGAATGAATAGTGTCTTGAAAGGAGGATATAAGGTGAACATCAACAAAAGCAAAACAAGGATAATGGAATGTAGTCGAATTAAGTCAGGTGATACTGAGGGAATGATATTAGGAAATGAGACACTTAAAGTAGTAAATGAGTTTTGCTATTTGGGGAGCAAAATAACTGATGAGAAGTAGAGAGGATATAAAATGTAGACTGGCAAGGAAAGCGTTTCTGAAGAAGAGAAATTTGTTCACATCGAGTATAGATTTATGTGTCAGGAAGTCGTTTCTGAAAGTATTTGTATGGAGTGTAGCCTGGTATGGAAGTGAAACATGGACAATAAGAGAATAGAAGCTTTCGAAATGTGGTGCTACAGAAGAATGCTGAAGATTAGATGGGTAGATCATATAACTAATGAGGAGGTATTGGATACGATTCGGGAGAAGGCGAGTTTGTGGCACAACTTGAGTAGAAGAAGGGATCGGTTGGTAGGACATGTTCTCAGACATCACCAATTTAGTATTGGAGGGCAGCAGGAAAGGTAAAAACGTAGAGGAAGACCAAGAGATGAATACAGTAAACAGATTCAGAAGGATGTAGGTTGCAGTAGGTACTGGGAGATGAAGCAGCTTGCACAGGATAGAGCAGCATGGAGAGCTGCATCAAACCAGTATCAGGACTTAAGACCACAACATCCCAATGATCAAATTTGTGCTGTATTCATATTAATTTATCTCATTTTTAATACAATATACAACAAATAACTGTTTTTATGACACAAGAAATTATGTGCTGGACAGACCTATTCCTTGAAGTTGTGATTTCATTTGCCACATCATATATTTTTCTACAGTTGAGCAGAGCTATTCACTTATACTTTAGTGACATTTGTTAAGCATGTGGTTATTGATCTTCTTATGGGCTTGCAAGACACATTCACTGATGAAATTTTGTTCATCACATGAAATTAAATCCTTATACATTTGTGCACAGCTATTCACTTATGCTGTAATAACATTTGTCAAGCATGTTGTTCTTTATAACAGTTTTAAATTTATCCTAATTTTCCAGCTCTTTGATATGTTTTGGTAGTGCATTAAAAAGTTTGATGCCTTGATTACATACATGTTTCTGACTTTGGGTCCTTATTACAGCCTGTAAGTGGAGATTTTTACATTGCCGTGTATGGTAACCTGTATTGGTTTTTCATTTTGTCGCGATTTTGTTTGATCACCGACAGACATTTCAGAATGTATAATGATGGAATTGCAAAAATTTCCTTGCTTTAAAAAGGGGCCTACAACGTGTTTGATGTGGGCTCTGGGTCGTTATCTGAATAGGGTGTTTTTGTAATTTGAAAATCTCATTTAAACAACAATTTGTTTTTCCTCAAGGATACTATCCTATAGGCCTCAATTGACTGGAAATAGCCAAAATATACTAATCTGGTACAGTCATTACTACAAACTCTTGAAATTATTCCAAGTACAAAACATGCTGAATTGGGTTTTAGTGCTAAGCTCACCACATGGTCCTTCCAGTTTATCTTCTCATCAATGTGCATACCCAGGAATTTTGCTCACTGAACTCTTTCAAGTTGTTTCCCTCCATAGTGAGATGTAGGTCGTCATGTTCACTTATTCTTAAATATTGCACATAATTAGTTTTTTTTTTTTTTTTGCATTCAGTGTTAGCTTGTTTGCACCGAGCCATTTTTGTGTATCTTGTAGGACATGGTCCACAATAGTGTGCAATGACTGCTTCATAAAACAAACAATTAAACTAGTATCTTCAGCAAAACAACTTGATTCTAGCTTTTCTCTCTGGCACATGAATATAATTAATGTAAATGGGGAACAGCAAGGGGCCTAATACACTTCTTTTGGTGCTGTAATTCCAACCACCGTCATCCTCTTTTCCAGATACTACTCAAGCCACTTTTTGTTCTGGTCCTCTGATACCTATAGCTTCAAGCTTTTCCAAAAGTATGCTGTGGTCAACAGTGTCAAAGGCTTTTGAAGCTCTAGATTTATCCTGACAACACTTTTTCCCTCTCCCAATTTACTAATTATTTCTTTTGGGTTTTTTCCAGTAAAGCTGTTTCGGTACTACTCCCAGCTAGAAATCCATGCTGATTACTGTTTATCAGATTCCATAATTAAGATAATGTGTCACTCTATATTTGATTAGTATCGCCAAAACCTTAGAGAAAGTTGGGAGAAGTGAGACAGGTCTGCAGTTTTCTGTTTCAAGATTATCACTCTTTTTCAACAGGGGAACGAATTTAGAAATTTTCGTTTCTGTGGAAAAAACTTGCATATTTTTTGACAAAATACAGTTGATATGCTACACTGGGTTTTTTCTTTATTGTGTAGATACACGGTCTGGTCCATAATATTAATATGACCACTGCCTGCAATCAAAATCGGCATGCAGTAATCACTCACAGACAACACCACTAGCAGTGAAGGGTATACAAAGCATGTTGGGAGCCAGAGAAAATAGTGCAGTTGTCACTGTAAGGAGGAGACAAAATGTGCACTGTCATTGGCTTTTGGGGAAAGGGTGGAAGCATTTGGGAATGAGTAAGTCTGTAAACTGTTTGCATGTCAGTGTGGTTAAAGTATACTGTGCTCAGCAAAATGGTGCTATTCAGAATTGGTGCCGTGGATACTGTTGTGTAGTCATGGGCCACAGATGACAGGGGTGAGTGTCAGCTGCAGAGACGTGCATCTGTTAAACAACTGACCACCCAGATGAACCGAGAGGCTTTTCAAATGACAGATGGCCATTGGCATGCACATTGTTAAATGTCTGAAAGCAAAACACACTGCAACAACTGTCAGAATGGGGCACAACAGGGGAGGGAGTCTGTGGCATTCCCTGGGTGGTGATGATATTCTGGGAGGCACAAAGGATCAACAGATGTATCCGTCTGTCCTCGAGGGCCGTGTCCACCCGTACACACAGTTTGTTTTTATTCAGCATAGTGACATTTACCAGCAGTACAATGCAACACAGCTCGCAGTGTACATGTGTGGTTCAAACAGCAACAGGACGAGTTTATTACATGCCTCTAACCACCAAAGTCCTCGGATTTAAACCAACTGAGAATCTGTGGGAACCCCCCTGCCAGGGTGTATTGTCTGTGGATCCTCACATGAGAATCCTAGAACACCTGGACTTGGCAATGAAATAGTAATGGCTCCACACCCCTGTTAATACAGAACCTCACAGCCACGTGGGGGAGCCCAGTTTGATACGGGATTTTTGTGTCCTTGGAAAGTGGGCATTGTGTTGTTCTTGTCATCAACAAGCATGTCTCAAAAGCAGCATAAAATGAAAAAAATTGCAGTAGGCAGCTGATCGAGCCTGGATGGGGTCTGCCAGTCATTAATGCCATATGATCATTTCCATGAATCTCTTCCTGCATGTCTCGCAACGGTGTGCACTGCAAAAAGAGGTTATTCGAGGTCTTGACGGGTAGTCACATTAACGTGTCTGGACAGTGTATTTTCAGAAGAAATGAAGGTAACAAACTAAATAAATCATAATTACATTATTACTTTGCAGTGAGCCACAGGAGACCAAGGTCCATTGTACCAAAATACTCATAAAACATCTTTGAACCACCACCTGAATTTTATCAGTGGAGTTCATCTCACCCTTTATGTAGGAGAAAGTAAAAAACCTCCATAGACAATTTCAGAGGAGCCTCATATCTGATAGTACACTGATAAGATATCTTTTCGGTTGCTACTTTGGACTTGTGATCACTGTATGTTTCTGAGGAAAGGCCATAATGTTCAGACTTTGGTGACCAAGGTAGACAAAAGCTTTTAAATTTTGAAATAGTATCTTTGTTTGTTTATAGCCCAACACATTTAGCATATTTAGTCACTGTTCCTCTTTGGTACGTTTCCCTTTCTAATGCTCTAGGTGGAATGAAGTGGTCATATGGACATTGATACCTGGGAGTCACTTGCTGGGTAAGTTTGGCTGACAAGTAGCAGGTCTTTTCTGTTGACACCACGGTGGGTGACTTTCATGCTGGCGATGATGAATCAATAATAAGGACAACATATCACCCACTCCCTGAGCAGAGAGAAGGTGCGACATGACTGGAAATGAACTGCATGGCAGTCAGATATGCTGACCACTCAGTGAAGTGGGTCGATAGATGCTACTCAACGTTATTTGCCTCCCTTCATCACATATTTTATAATGTGCCTTTTACATGCTCTTTCCTCAACCCTCCTCGTATGGGATTATTCTCTCCCAAATGCTTGTCTACAAGGAATGTTGTACCACACAATGTGGCCACATTAAGATCCTAACTCGTAGTTAGTCATCGAGATGAACATTGTAAGTTGCCATTGACAGTCAGTCTCAAACACAACAGGAATCACTGCAGACCCATGTCTACTAGTTTTCAACCAAATATTGTGATGCCAAGTTGCATGCAGTGGGACCGTTGCAGAAGACTATTGAGGCATAAAAATGTATATGTTGTCAGTGGAGCAAACACCACATAAACTGGACAGCAGGTGACTTGAAATGTGTGGTGGTTTAGCCTCTTTCTGAGAACATATCAAGGGCTCTGACAGCACAATAAGGTTTTTAACCTGCAATGGGCAGAGGATAAACAGAGTGTCTCAAAAGTTACAGAACACTTATGTTGTGTAACAGCATGCAAACAAATTTGACCTAAGGTATTGTCACAAAGTTTTATGCAGTTTAATCAATTTCAACATGTGGGCACAATTTCCAGTCTGTTATCAGGATCGATCCACATTCAGCACATTATATCTGCATCACCTGTGGCAAGGACAGAAATGATTTTGTTCATTAAATTTTTGATGTGGTTGACAGCTGCTTGTTAGACTCTGTCCTTGGTATGTGCTCACAGAAACAAGCCCACGTTTCTAATGCCTGTTGGCCTAGAACACCAGGGAATAGGACCACCCCTGCCATTTCAGCATACCTCGTAACACCTGGTCCGCAACATCTGCCACAGTGCACCATATTGCTGGAAAAAGACTGTGTCTCGTGAGTCAGCCAGTCATAGTAACAGCCTGAGCATATCAAGGTAAGAGGTTTTTTTTCTGAGGATAAAATGGTCCCAGAATACCATCAACCACCAAACAACAGAACACATTCCCTGCCATGTACCTCTTCCATCACAGTATGTGGATTGGTAACATATCATTATCTTCTCACTGGATATGTATATACTCTGAATTGCCAACAAAACTGGCTTAGGCATGCGTATTCAAATACAGGGATTTGTAAACATACAGATTATGGCACTGCAGTCGGCAATGCCTATATAAGACAACATTTTTCTGGCACAGATGCTAGATTGCTTAGTGCTGCTACAATGGCAGCTTATCAAGATTTACGTGAATTTGAATGTGGTGTTATAGTTGGCATATGAGCAATGGGACAAAGAATCTCCAACGTAAGAATGAAGTGGTTATTTTCATGAGCATTCAGTGAATATCCGGAATCTAGTAAAACATAAGATCTCCGACATCATTGCAGCCGAAGAAAGATCCTGCAAAAACAGGACCAACAACTGAAGAGAATCATTCAAAGTGACAGAAGTGCAACCCTTCTGCATATTTCAATGCTGGGCCATGGACAAGTGTCAGAGTGTGAACCATCACCGATATGAACTTTTGTAGCGGAAGGTCCACTTGTGTACCCTTGTTGACTGAATGACACAAAGCTTTACGCCTCACCTGGGTCCATCAACACTGATATTTGACTGTTGATGAGTGGAAACGCATTGCCTGGTCGGACAAGTCTCATTTCAAACTGTGTCGTGCAGTTGGACACGTACAGGCATGGAGACAACCTCTTGAATCTATGGACACTGCATGTCAGTAGGGGACAGTTGTAGCTGGTGGAGGCTCTGTAATGATGTAGGAGGCATGCAGTTGGAGTATATGGCTAGGTATGACCCTGAAAGGTGACACATACATAAGCATCCTGTCCATTGGGAATTCTGATGGACTCGGTCAATTCCAGCAGGACAATGATACAGTTGGCAGGTCCAGAATTGCTACAAAGTGGTTCCTGGAACACTCTTCTAAATTTAAACACTTCCACTGGCCACTAAACTCCCCAGATTTGAACATTGAGCTTATCTGGTATGATTTGCAATGTGCTGCTCAGAAAAGACACTCACATAGCCCTCTATGCAGCATTCAAAGTGTCAATTCCTTCCATCACTACTTCAGACAATAGTCATGCCCATGAGGCACAATTGATTACTAAACTTAGCCAGCACTGTACAACTGATGCGTGTTATGAAGATATAACATACTTTGCTCAGAGACAATAAAAGTGTGTGGGTAAATACTTTTATCAAAACTGAACATGAATGCCCAAAAATAGAGTTAAGTTCCAATATTTGCAGCTCTTGCTATGTAGATGAAGTTTACTTTTAAAAACAAGAGTAGAAGGCTTAGATATATCATGCAAGATTATTTATAGTGATATTAATGTAGGTAAGATGTAAAGAGAGATAGGGGGGCAGGTTTTTTTTTAATTTAATTATTTTTGAAATATAAAGCCTTCATAGTTGTGAAGGCAAGATTTGTCATTGAGCAAGTAGACTGGTGCTGTATCTCTGTTGAAAGATATTTCAGTTCCTTCAAGAAAGTCAGATTTCTTGCCTGGTTCTTTTCTACACTGATTGCCACAATTCTTGCCCAGTAACTCATTCTGCAAAGTCAGATTTGTTTTGGATGTTAAGACAGAGTGCATCCCTGTGCTTCTACCAGTTTGTTTATTGCAGAAGTTTGGACATACCTGACTTGTGATATTCTTGCTTAGTGCTTTCAGTATTGTGTTGCTTGTGAAGAAGCTTATTTTTATGTCATACAACTTGAAGAGGTTGGCATGAAATCTTCCTTGAGGAAGGTCAGCTTATTACAAAGATGGTCTTCCTGTTTGTGGGTGGTTGGTTTAATTTATGTATTACAGTGGGAATGTATTCATAACTGGAGGCAGCTGATTTTACAATTTGTGTTTCTTTTTATATTTCACTTGTATCCATTGGATCATTACGCATGTGATTAAACATTCTTCTGAAGAACACATTTTTATATTGATATGGATGGTAACCCTGGTAATTGTTGGCTTCCTGGAAATTTCAGAATTTTATATAAAAAGTTTTGTTAATGTTTCATTCCTACAGTGACATGAAATGAATTGAATTTTGTGGTGTAATTTATTAATTTCTTCAGCTAGATTTTCCATTTCCTTTGGTTGTTCTGTTGAAAATAACGAAATGAGAGTGTCGCAATTTTCTGTATTCTCAATGAATAAACTTATTCTAGGTCCCTACAGCTGTTGTGTGATAATCTAGTGTAAATTCCTGCAGATAAGAAAGGGATTTTGAACTCATGTCCATATAGTTTCCATAAGCTGCACTCATATGCGATACTTATAGAAATGATTCTGGTTGTTATTGAGTACAGTGGTTCTACCTGACAGCAGTTTCTAGTGATTTAATGCATTTGCTGTCCCAATAGTAATTTTTGCCAGGACCTGCCAAGAATAACACTGCTGCCTTCCGACAGTTCTCTCAAAACCCGGTGATGTAAGCACGGGCATTAGAATGCTTTTGAGTCTCGCAGCGAGACCACTAACAAGGTTTTGCCCCCTGCTGAACACCAAACCCACAGACAGTCTGGTTTTCTTTTTGTGAAAGTGAAAATTGAACCATTGTGGGTGCTATGATTGTCAGTTTCCATTAACATGACACAAGCAGAGTGGCAGGTATTATAAAAAACGGTGCCATATCTTGGCGAACTTCTTTGATTTGTTAAGCACTGCCCTAAAAACAGCAGAATGCCAAAGTTATGAGGTGATGTGAGATATTATGCTTGATATCATTACAGCCCACTATAAACTAGAGATTGCTTCTGCCAAGTAATCAAAATGTGGTCCATAAAGAAACTTTGTTATTCCAGTAGGCAGCGGGTCATTGATGTTTAGTATGCTTGAGAGCTGTTCTTTGTTCACACAGTGTTACTCATGAAAAATGACATCTTAGGCATGTATTGACCTAACCAATGACAACTGGCTTTGGCGAAACTTATTACTAGTCAATACCTGTTATGTGTTCAGTTAATGAATTTACACATTTGTCTATCTGGCATAGCAGTTCACAATATTTTTCCCTTTCTTCTGTGGTGGTTTGTTCTCTCACACCCCTAGTCAAGAGGACCAACTGTCATGGTCTTAAATAGTCCTTGATTGGCATACATAATCCTTCCTAGTGTCTCTAGATCTTTCAAAGGAACATAAACATCTCACTTCATTTTTCTGTCTCTTCTCAGCCTTGAGAACCCAGTTCCGTGCACCACCAAGATTATATAGCCACTGGCCTAATTGGAGTGATTCTCACACATTCTAATTTCTCATTTCATCGCCTTTTAGTTTTTTCTTTGCTTTCTACTAAATCACAAGTTCCAGAAAACTTGCCTATTAAGTAAAACATATGCTCCCAACATAAAGGAACTTGCAGACCACACAGAAGACCTGAAAATTTAGTTTGATTTTGGAGCAGAACAACTGGTGTTGGCAGTAAAAAATTTTATAATTTTGGTGTGGAGCAACCTTACTTACCTTCTATTGTTGTGACAGAAATACTAATAAACATTTAACATGTATTTGGTCCAAAGAAGTTTATTTCTACAGTGTCTGCTAGGACGCCATTGTTTATCAGTGAACAATGTAAACCACAAAAAAGTAAATGAGAATAATAGGGTTTAGGAGCATACTTGTCACAACCATTGTAGTGGAAGTGCTTCTGCTATGACTAACATTGTGTGAATGTTTCTAACTGGATGACAGTAAGACCATGGTCAGTACTGGAACCTGAAAGTACCTTATCTTGCTCCTGCCCTTCTGCAGTAATATAAAAATGAAACAGAGTGTCTTCCAGTGTAGAATTTTAACATTTTAAAGTAGTTCCTAGAACATGTTTCAGTATTCAGGTTGCAAAAGAAATTTTTGGAGCATCTGTCAACGTTTTCAATTGTATAACTGTGTCAAAATGTATGTACGTCTTGTTCAGCAGTATTCAGTTTGTAAATATTTCAAGAGAGATGCTCTTTTTAATTTATTAAATGCCACATCAGTAAAGTGGCAATCTATGGGATCAAATTGAGGCAGTTTTAATATTGGACCTGGTATGGCCTACAGATGCACCATTGGTTATTTATACTAAACACAAGCCTTAGAACAAAATGAATAGCACTGAATGTAAACAAAATTTGAAAGAGGTAAGTGCTGGCACAGATTGCATTGACTTGTTTATCAAGTTTTGTATTGTCATCAGAGCTAATAAAGTTATTGCCAATAACAATGAACATGAAGGAGTTATAAGTCTGTCTTGTATCAATTGGCCAAAATTGAAAACTAATCGGTTAATGTGAGAACAAGGGGACATAAGTGACAACATAATCTGGATCTTGGTGAAACAAACTCAAATGAATACAGATATTATTTAGTTACATTTACTAGCTGTTCTAGTTCCCCTCAACAATGTACAACTGCCTTTGGCTATGAGATTTAGCTTTATTGCAGCAAGAGAGAATGGATGCAAGGTATTTCAGTGTGTACTACAAGTATTTTAATGAATTTTCATTTCCAACAAGTAGTACATTCTGGCTGTAGGCATACAATTTTAAATGTATTCGGCCTAATTATTGTTTCTATTGTAAACATGACTAGCATTAGTGGTCATGTAAAAACAGTAGCACATATTATGTAGCTCTATTTGCTGAAGAGCTACTCAGGTCAGAATATTACAACCTATTTGTAGCCCACCTTATTGGTGAAATTACTGTAGCTGTGAAGTTGTCATTTGGAACAGAAGCGCACAATAAAGTATTTTGAGACCAGCAGAAGTGCTTTTTACCAATGTATGTAGGTAGTTCTAACAATTTTTCATCCAGTGAGTCTTCCACCTAGCTTATGGTTTAACACTATGTAGCAGTGAGATAACAGGTGACCATCGGCATGATTAAATGTTTCTTAAACTAACTGTTTCTGTAAGTCGATAAAATTAACCCTTAAGTAATAAAAATGGTCATGTATATAGTTGCACACTGAAGTCCCAAATTATATTTATAATGCAGTGTTTGTTAATGTTGTAATGTGCCTACGAAACATTTATGGTTGAAATTTACTGTAAAAGATAGATGAATTTAAAAAAAATGCTAATGGTCTTCTTAATTTTGTTGGTTTCATTGTTCCCATCACCTATTACGTATGTGAGAAATATTAGCAGTGAGGCTGTTTTGTTTTTTCGTATGGCATCGAGTAATTACTTCGTAGCTTATCCCAGAGGTTAAAAATGTTGTACTGCATGAAAGGCTTGGTAATTGTACAGAGTTGGAGTTGCACTACCTTTGAGCTGTGTACATTTTTTAAAATACAAGCAGGTATCAGTTTTATGCTGTAAATGTCTTGGTAAGCTTTCCAGTGGAACAACCAGAAATCTGTGTGCAAATTAACACCATGCAAGCAGTGTAGGTAATGGTGACAGCTCTTTTAATACACCCTGTATATGAAAACAAACTACATACACACAATTTTCGAGTGTTTAGGAGAGGAAAAGAAGCTTTTTTTTATGTGACTGCCTCTAAATTTCTTTTTTTATAGGGGGAGACGATGTTGGTATATGAAGCACTGGTTACCAGTTCAGCTGAATGCATTGTCACTATTTGAGCAAGCATATTCCAGTTGCGCCATAATGTAGGCAGGTGATATTTTCTGAATTGCCCCTATACCAATAGTCACACCATATCTTGAGCATTACTAACATGTCTGGCCCCACAAATTCTTTGTAAATGTAGATTTTTGTACACAATGTATGCAACTTTTTTAGGAGCACCTGCTGACCAGAGAGTAACAACCTCAGGATAAAAGCAAGTAGCTGTACAGGACAGAAGGGTTGGAGCTTGACTAAGGTAACTCAGAAAGTACCTTTGTCCTTGATTCACATTACCTGTCATGACTAGAGAGAGATAAACAAAACAAAGATAGTTCAACTGTTAATTACCCCCTTGCCACACACACACACTGCTTAAACATAGTTACCATCATAAGCAAAAATTTACATTAAAAGGTGACAGGCACTTCCATTGAAGTCCTAAGTATGAGGTGCATCCTGAAAGTAATTGCCAAATCATTCTACTGCCACTGCAGCACTTGTGTTGTAGGTTCACACATTTCTCTGGTTCATTGTCTTGACACTGCAGCTCAATTTTGTGGTATTTATATTTGTTAGTGATCAGTCAAAATCTTTAGGACAACCTCTGAGCCCAGTGACTGTGAAGTGTGCTCTGTTATGTTTAGTTCCAACACACAGAACATTAAGCCAGCTGAAATTCATCAACTTGTAGACATTTACGGTGAGAAAGTGGATGAGACAGTTGAAGAAACACTCATGACGAAGCATGTGTTGGACAGCCTTCTGTTGTCACTGATGGTATGGGTGAGAAAACACATGGTTCACAATAAGAATGTATTTCAAAAACTGTTTTGCATGACTCAGTCATAAATTGCGTTTGAAAAATGCTTTCAAAATTATGTACCTTGGCAGAGTTTTGACATTTCAGCACTGAATACAGTGATGAGGAAGATGAGTTCTTAAATAGAATCGTGACTGGTGATGAAACTTGGGGTCTTCATGACACTCCAAAATAAAATCAACAATCTATGGAGTGAAGGAACTGACAGTCCGACAATCCTCCACCACCCCCAAAAAAGAAATCATAATGAAGTTGCAAGTGCAAAAAGTCAGGTGAAATGGATTCTGCGACCAACAAGGCATTCTGCTTGTTGAGTTCCTTCTCAGAGCTGAAACCATGAAAGCGGTATGATACTGCAAAACACCGAGAGAACTCGATCACACTATTCAAAACAAAAGATGCAAAACTCTCAATCGAATCATTATGATGCTTCATTTCTGCTGGTGGCACTGAAATCCTTACTAAACAATTCACTTGGGAACAGTGAGACCACCTGCCAATCAGTGCTGATCTCACATCTTCGGACTACCACTTTTACTTCATCATCAGTCAGGATGAAGGTGCTTGAACACCTATGATGATGTAAGCAAGTGTGATCAGTATTGGAGGTCTTAACTGGTATTATCTTTCTATGAAAAGGGCATAGAAAAGTTGGATTACTGCTATGACAAATGTCTGAACAGTGGTGGCTGTTACGGTCTGAAGAAATGTTTTCATGAGTCCTTTCCCACAATGGTACTTACTTTTCTGGCATGCCTTGTATATTTTAATGCCTTTTGGCATACCAGTGTGGGTATAAAAGCTGACGGAGAACACCCCACATCCTCTTCTTTACAGCAGTCACATAATGGGGATACTCAAGCCAATATGAACCACCTATTTTCTATCAGCAGCCATGTTTGACCATGAGGTTTGATCAGCATGTTGTTGAATCTTGTGGATCATACACAGGGTTATTCAGCTGCCCCTGCCATAAAGTTTTATAGAACCTGCAACATCTTCAAGAACCACACCCATGATTTTAATCTTCTCTCCTCCCTACATGCTCACTGTTAGTCCTGCAAAAACAATGAACAGAACCTTTTTGTATCAAAATTAACTACATTACATTTTGTACTTTGTTGGACACCACACTTTCTGTGGCATTCAAGAAAAAAGGCATTTGAATGCCTGTCTTGTACTTTTTGTTAAATAATTCAAAAACTATGGCTTCTAGTAAAAATGTATCCCCTCCCCTCCCAAAAAGAAATGACTACATTAAATTTCCCACAAAAAGATCCTGTTCATTTTTTTATGTAGGACTAGTAATTTGCATGTAGTGGGTGAGAGAAATGAAAATCTTGCCCATGACATTT
The DNA here is from genome assembly GCF_023897955.1 of Schistocerca gregaria. Taxonomy (NCBI): domain Eukaryota; kingdom Metazoa; phylum Arthropoda; class Insecta; order Orthoptera; family Acrididae; genus Schistocerca; species Schistocerca gregaria. The sequence continues at coordinate 108,853 of NW_026061896.1, read as the reverse complement.
GTAGGCATTGCAAGTTGCATAAAACCCATGGGTAGGTGTAGTTTAATCATCGTGTACAGGTTTATCATGCCAAAAGAACTAATATAAGATTTCTCTGGCTTCATAAACAGCTCAAGAAACATTTTACACCACATTAATGTATAGTGTTTGCACTTTTCTTAATCAGAAAATCATTTCTCATTGCTTTCCTGACCACAGAAAATTCCTACACACAGCCAACTGTTTTTGTTGTTGTGGTCTTCAGTCCAAAGACTGGTTTGATGCAGCTCTCTATGCAAGCCTACATCTATTTGAACCTGCTTACTGTATTTCCCCTTCAACAGTTTTTCCTCCTCTCACTCAAATCCCACCAACACCAAATTGATGATTCCTCGATGCATCAGCATATGTCTTATCAACCAGTTCCTTCTTTTACTCATGTTGTGCTGAAAATTTCTTTCAATACTATGTCCCTGGTAATTTGATTTGCAACTGCATAATTATTCCATTAGCCACCTCTAGGTGCAGTGCAGAGGGTGTCGAGTGCCAGTAGTAGTCATCTATCCACTTATTGACTAACTCTGTAACTTAGTGTTCACTGCTGCTGCCTATCATGGCGAGGACGCAGGTTTAGATTCCCTGTACTGCCAGGGATTTTTCTGGGTGAGAGGATTGGGAAAGTGTACATTCACCCTTGTGATGCCAACTGAGGAACTCGAGGACAAGAAAACTGACACAGGCAGGATAGTGGTGTGCTGGACGTCATTGGTAAACGATGACACGGTGGTCGGCCAGTACCGATGGACAGAGTTTACCTTATGTTTTATCCACGAAATCATCAAAATTTCTTCCTAGAAACACATTTTTAAAGATACCATCCTTTTCTAGCTTCAACTGCTTGTTGTTCACATCTCGTTTCGGAGCAAGGCTACACTTCACGCAGATACCTCCAGAAAAGACTCCGTAACATTTACATCCACTCCTAACATATTCCTCTTTCTCAGATATACAGTGAAGCCTGCATTTTATATCCTCTCTGTGTCAGCCAAAATCAATTATTTTGTTACCCAAATAACAAAACACTTCTATTATCTTCAGTGTCTCATTTCCTAATCTGCGAGGTTTGTCCGAAAAATACATATAAAAGTTGCATAATAACTTTATTTTACAATTATTCAGGTATTACAATATGGTCTCCTTCAAAGTGCTCACCCTGAGACGTGATACACTTCTGCCAACGCCATTTCCACTGTTGATAACATTGCTGAAAGTCTTCAGTTGTGATGTTGTTTAGTTGCCATGTCGTTTCCACATCTCCCAATGCCACACCATTACGCATTTTTGGGAACATGAAGAACTCACACGGGATTAAATCCAGTGGTGATTGAGCTTCGGGCCAAAAACACAACGAGCGACATGTGTGTGGGCGCATTCTTGTGATGAAGGGTCAAACTCTTGCCACAAGAGCTCCGAGACGTGTCAGAACTTCAACGTAAAAATTTCCGTTCACTCTCTTGCTGGGAGGGACAAATTCCTTGTGAACAATGCTCCAAGAATCAACACTGTCATCACATTGGACCTTGATTTTCGCGACTCTTTTGTTCTCGGTTCTCCTGCTAGTTTCCATTCCTTGCTTTGAGCTCCACATCGAATTTCTAATACCAGGACACGTCTTCAGTGATGACTCGGTTGAGAAAGTCACCTCATTCCTCTGCTTCTAACCAATCCCTACAGCACTCAACCCTCTTTGCTTTCTGTTCTGGTGTCAAGAGCTTCGGTACAATTTCTTCATTTCAAGTTTTTCTGAACAATTGTTTTGAGGGTTGACAGCTTGTCAGCAATCATTCTGTCAATCCACGGTCTTTAAGAACACAACCTGCTGCACACTCCCACCTTCACGCAGAGTGCTCTGACTCGAACTGAGCATTGATTTGATTGATTACAGCAGTAGTCTCACCTGATGGTGACTGCAACCTGTAACATAAAGACATTATTCAACCTTTATACGTATTTTCCGGACAAACCTCGTATAATGGACAATGAAAAACTTCCAATTCTAGTTAGTTATATTAGTTGTTCCATGGATCATGAACACGATTCTTTCGTAATGATGTGGAACGTGTCACCTGCCATATTCTCCAGATCTGACTGGGTCAGACTTTTTCCTTGTCCCAAACCGAAAAAAAAATACCTCAAAGGATGATGATGCAGTGACTGATGCTTTGTTGCAATTGAAATCAAAGATCTTTTCTTTGAATGGTTTGCAGAAGTTATCTGAGCATGCCTCCAAGTGTATTGGTGTACATAGGTATTATATATACAAATAAATTTATATTATGAAATTTCTTTCACTCTTTATTTGTTAGGGTAGAAGCTTTTTCACCCCTCCTCGTACAGCTTTCAAATGCAAACTCGCTGATCATCCCTCGTTATTCATTCCGCATCTCCTGATTCAACTTGACTACATTCCATTATTCTTGTCTTATGTTCATCTTAGAACTGCTCTTTAACACACTACCCATTCCACTGTCTGCCTCCTTAGCTGTGCCATTCGACTAACTGCCAGAGATTTTTCCTCGGGGGGGGGGGACTGTGACTGGTACAAAATGCAGTCAGTCTTGTGAGGAGCTGCTTGACCGAGTAGTAGTGGTTTCACAGTAAAAAAAATCCTAGGACAGAGGTGTGCTGACCAGCTGCCCCTCCATGTTGCATCACATCACACCACACCACTGGCAGGGGGCAATATGTCGGTTGGTGGAATTTTAGCATTTTTAAAACAACCAACGGAAATTCCAGGTAGGAATGTCAAAAATTTCTGATTTTTATCCCTTCCATTCCATTCAATTTATCTTCCAAGACCCTTCCTGCCTCTGATATCAAGAGCTTTATTTCTTCTCTCTTCCTGTGTATTATAAGAGTCCCGTTACTCACTCCAAACAACAAGAAAATATTGAAACGATGTAACACTTGTTTGTCAGAACTGTCTGAAGTGTAATGTTGGGATATGACACTGTAGGATAGAGTTCCAATGACATTTGTTGCATAACCTAGAAAACAGTATCAACAATCATCGACATGATTTGAAGTATTTTGTGGCTCAGCTCACCATCCAAATATATTTAGAAGTACAATTCATGTGGGCTCTAGGTCATATAGTTTCAGTTAATATCTTGACTTGCTGATGAAATAACATTGTAGCTTTTGATAAGCCCAATTCTCCAAATGTAATCAACAGCTAAACCACATTTCTAAAGCTTTGGCAACTGGCTAAAAAAGAGTCACTGATTTCAAGGTTGCAGAAGTATAAAAGCAAATTACAGTTCATGATATACACTGAGTTCACATTACTCAGTCCAACAGATAAAACTGCACTTGGTTCCATGTGACATCAAGTCCAAGACAACTACTCTCATTCAGTAACCTCACTAAAACTATTGAGAAAGTTAACAACGATAGCACAACTCAACTCACGGGTGCAAAGCATCAAAGGTACATTTTTACAATATTAACTTCAGGAACTGTTCTAGTGGTTATGAAAAATTATAACAGTTTCTATTTGACACAGAAGTGCTATGAGGCATTTTCATAACCAAATAATTTGAAACACATGAAATTTATAATCTCAAACATCAAAGAAACAGAAAGAAATTTCAAACAAAATATCAATCCAAAAGGCTTCCATTTTTGAACAACAGATTTGCAATTATTGAAAAAACATAGCTGAAAATTTAATGGAATCAGATACTTTGTTGGCCAGAATATTTATCATAATCTACTATTGAACAGAAGTGTCTGTGAGACAGATTCATTAAAATCTTCAACTGTGTTGTCTGTAAACATGCTCTGAAGGATCATTTCAGGCTTATCTACATTGTGAGTGTATAGCAGCATGATAAGTTGCCTGTCAATTTGTCATACACCACAGTGACATCATTCAAACAGAGAACCACTACTGTGAGACAAACCATCTTCCAGTGGTAGCCTGGAGTCGACAACCTGTTTAGAGCATAAGAGTTGTGGCTCATAGGCACCCACAAGAAAATGCAAAAGAGCTGTGCACTGCCCATTTAGAAGGCAGCTGTATTAGTACAGACCAGACACCAAGTTTTTTCTGAACTAAATCGGGATATTTTTTAAAAAACCAAGACTAAACACACACAGGCTACAATTCAATGTTTTTTTTTTTTTTACCTTATTGAGATTTTTTGCTCACTTTTCAATCTCCTTCATAGAATCTTCTCTTCTTCCTCAATAAAACTGGAGACATGTAAATCACTAAACCATCTTCATTATTATTATTATTATTATTTCAGCTTCTAATGTTGCTGCTGGGAAAAGGTTCCTCTCAGCTCACCAAGTGTTCACCATCATCTGAAACAAGACGGAAAAGTTTTAAGAAGTTGTCATAGTTTTCATAACAATGAAAAAAAATTCCTTCCACTAATCAGATTTCAGCTTGAAAAGTTCTTCTCTTCATCCTTGAGAAAGTTCTTTAACTGCACACATTCTTCAAACATCAAATCCCCATCTGCAAGAAATAACTTCTAGATATTCTGAAACTGAGCTCTGTTTCACTGTCAGTGAAAATGGTTTGAAAGTCCTGTAGACACTTTCTTCAAAGTCAAATCATTTTTCAACATAGTTTAGACTGTGCTGCAAGTAAACTGCCATTTTGTTGTGGTTTGCCTACTTTGTTCCTTTGTTGTCCTCGGTGTCTACATACTGGCTGAAAACATAGGGGTGTGCAGTACTGTCTACTGTAAATGATGTAGCCGACAGATGCACACTTGCGTTTCACAGTCTTCTACTTTCACTTTTCACATCCTCCCAATAATACACAGTTATGTATGGCCAGTGCACAACTTCCCATTTATATTTGTTTATAAGTCAACATCGGAATTAAAGTTACACAAAAATGACTGATTTTGCCCCATAATAAAAGATACTAGCTAGGAATACTCAATATAAATTAGAAAATGAATTACACAGACAAAATTCAACCTGAGGGGGCTGCCTTTCTCTTTTATGAAAATGCAGATTACAATTCACATATGTTAATGGTAATTAGTTGAAAGTGAAGAAACAAATTTGAAGGAGGCATATTGCAAAACAAGGGGGAAGTAAAAATTAAAAAATTATCCCAGCTTCCTTCGTCACAATTTCTCTTTCGAATGTTTTGATAAGATCATCATGACGACTAAGGCTGCCACAGGGGAAGGAAACTGCACAACCCTATTCAATTTTTTCAGCAGAGAATTACAAAGCACTGTCACGATTGACCTCTGATGCACTACTTGAAAACAATGGCTATTTAGTCAAGTATGGCCACTTAGCGCTGTTAATAAAAGGAGGAGTTTAAGTCAGTAACTCATACAAGACTGCCCCTCATTAGAAATTGGTAATGAGCAATTTGAAGTGAAGACCACATCATTTTATATAATGTTGTCCATTTTTATGTAACCAGGAATTTTATCTATCCCAACAAAGTACAGTTGGGAGTTGGGTTTCCAACCAGATATCTGGGATATCAGGCAACTATGGTCAAGACAGAATCCAAGTCTCCACATTATCAATGTGGCCTCAGATAGCACTAGCATCCCTCCCCCAAAGCATTGGTCTGTGGAGTTGGGTATGGGAAAACACAGAATGGGTACTCAGTCAGCAGAGTAGGATTCCATTCACTGATGCATCCAGGAGTAACCTGACATCTGATGATTGTCAAAGAAAGGTGTGAAAGCAGCAGGAAACTATGAGACTTCAGAAAGAAAGTTACCTGTTACTATGGCAGACTGAGTAACTTTTACTGTATGCTGCAATACAATTCAAAGTGATGCTACTTTTCACTACAGTCACTAAAACCTGTAAACAACAATTGTAACATCCCACAAACTGTTCAGTTTCTTGAAAATATAAACGTGTGCCTCAGTCATGGAACAATTTGAGGATTGCTGTGTGAATTTCCTCTTTGATGGAAAATCTCTTTCCTGTCAAATATCCACTGAGCTTGCTGGAAAGACTGAATGGTCTTCATCAAATTGTTGGCACTGTTTCACTACGACTGGATGCTACATTGCATTGCACCATACACTGCAAGAATTCCATGGCGAATTTGTATGTTTGGCTAACAAGAAACTTACTGTTCCTTGTACCTCAACTTTGGAGAGCCATTTCACTCCCACAATGTGATGAACCTGTTGTCCGTACTGCAGCAGAATTGTCTCTCAGGAAATTGGTAACATGCCCACTCTTCTGAAAGGGTGCCGTGCCTGTTGCGTAACTTAATTTCAGAAGTCCCTATACCTCAAGTATGTCTCTTGAATGAATCAATAACCATCCAAGACCATTTCTTCAGCAATTCCTTTGGATCAGTGCTCATTGTGTAGAAGCAGAAGAAGATACATTCATGTGTGTGAGTCATGAGGCAACGGTTCAAATCTGTGTTCTGTAACTAGTGCAACATTATTTAATAATTCTCCTGATACTGTGTTACTATCACATTTTTACTGTTAAATGTTTGTTTGCTGATGGGGTGGTAGGGTCAACCAATAACCCTCTGGAAATTTATACAGTGAGATAATCACAAGCCTATTTGGGGCCCACCCAAACAGAACCCTGCTTGCCCCAGTACAGCATATTCCATAGCAGTTACTCAGTAATGATTGTTTCACTCCCCTCAACCCTTATTGACAAATGGTGCATTTTCAAAATTATTTTTCTCCTACAATGTTCACAGTTCAGCCAATAAGATCAAAATCCCATGCACTATGACGTACAATGTTCCATTACTGTGTCATTGGATGGTAGGCAAAAGTATGTCCAGAGCTTAGAGTAGCAATCGACTGTTCGTGTTAACAAGTCCCCAGCTCATGAAATCCATGTTTGACAAATGTGCACCCAGTCAAGGAGACTGATCTCATCAAGATGGTCAACATTTGTCATGAACCAAAAATCAAAAGTAGCGTGTTTTCTGGAAGATGAGGAAGGCAATTGTAATCTGAGAGCTTTTATCATCTGCTTTTCTGGGGTTCCCATTGCACAGAATTAGTTCATGCTGACTATTTACTGAACTTTGTTGCTGCCTTAATCCTCAACAAAATTTTATATGAGGAGCTTACACACAAAAGCAAACATGTCAGGAATTTAAAATAAATGAGACACAGAATGGAACAAAACAAACAGGATAAGCAGAACCTAGATAATCATACAATTTAAGTGAAATCAAACATTTGCCAAGATACAAGCCTAGGAAAATACATCTGTGTCCACATACACATTTTGTGTGAAGGATAACTAATCCATTACATCCAGTCGAGTGATTTCCATTCCAGTCACACTGTTTCTCTAATGCAGAGCAACTGTTTGTGCTTCCGTGCTCCCTCATAATATGTTGCATAGCACTACTTTTTATTATTATTAAAAGGACACAGTTACTTATGCACTGACTCCACTTTTGATAGAATAGGAAAACTTCTAAGAAAAAGGCCAACAATTGTAACAAAAGAGGAATACAATGAGATCTACAATCAGTGACCCAGCTAAGAAACCTTGCTCGCCGATGTACATCTTGTAGGTCCTTAGATAGGGATTTCACATTAAATATGTGAAATAAAATGCATTTCCATACACAAGTACAAAGCTATGGGAAACACTCATACTGATGTTGAGACAAATGCATTCTAGAAGTCCCAACTAGATGTAAAAGAGCAGATGAACCACTACAAAACCCTTTCCTTGGACAAAAGCCCAAGTACTTTTCAGCCATCCAGTCTAAGATAATAGGAAAAAAGATGTTGATGGTTTACAGTAAACTAATTTTTAAGAAGCCTGCCAAAATCACTAGTACTTAAGTTGGAACACAACCATCACCGATGATATTTCCATGTTGCTTGTGACTGTTAAGAAAATTATTCTTTTTTGCATTTACGTCAAAGAATACTTCTAAAGATAGTTAATGCCACAGTTACGTCATTTTATTCTGGCATGGTGATCTGAAACACTTTAAATAATTGTGAAGTAATAATAAACCTGAAATTTGAATAAAATATCGAAAACGAATATTAGTACTATAGTGGCCACTTTACAGTTTTTTCTATGGTATCACATACTACACTATAAAAATGTGTGAAATGATGTGGTATAACAAGCATTATACAATAAGAGGTAAGTTATTTTGAAAGAAAGAAGAAGATTTTTAGTTTTGAAAATCGCTCATGGTTCATGTAATGAGAACATGTCCATATTTAAATGTGCTTTTTAAAGGAATATTTTCATTGTAGATTTGATTTACAGATATGAACTGCCTTTTGGCCTAAAAGTAAAAGGCATTCACACTGCAGTATGCTATTTTCATTCTTATGTATGCCCAAAATAAGTTTCATGTTGACTGTGATAAATTGCATTTAGTAGATATGTTCATTTTTGGATGTCACCTTCTCATAATTTGCTTGGGCCTTTGCCCTGCTTCAACACGGGGTTGACCCTGTTACTATAGAGTTGGCAATGTTAGTGTCACAGAGTGTTGTTGCCAGATGCCCTTCTTGTCACCATCATGTACCCCCCAGGACAGAAGTAATGTACCCTAGCTGTCTGCGTCTAGTGTAAGCCATGAAATAGTGCGAATGTTTTTCAGATGTCTGTAAGTTGTGTAACTGAGGTGGTACATGGGGACCAGCCCAGTATTTACCATGTGGGATGTGGAAAACTGCCTAAAAACCACATTCAGGCATGCCGTCCCTCGTTGTTAACCTGCTGGGCTGATTCAGTCCGGGGCCGGCGCGCCTACCCAAGTCCAGGAAGCAGCACATCAGTGCTCGTGGGTAACCTGTTGTTTCCTTCTCAGAAATTCATCTATGGAATAGCACTTGTCAACTTTCATTATCAGCCAGCACCTTGTTAATTAAAGGGAGGTTGTCAAATATTTTTATGGCTGCATGATATGCTTCTTTCTGTGCTACAACAAGATTAAGTCCCACTGTTTTCCTCCTAGTATTATTTTCAAATTGTGCTGATCCTTCAAAACAAACTTTGTAAGAGTGTATGTGTTGTGAGGCTACCTAATTTCTTTATCTATGTGAAGTTTGAGGATAGGCACTGTGCGTGTGTGTAGGGGGAGGGGTCAGAGGCCCCCATTCTAAATATGACATCAATGAAAGAAGGAAGTTAAATTTTCTAGTGATGTCATTGCCACTTATGGCAATCAAATTTAGAGCAAATGTTGCTGCACTCAGTTTTATAATTCTTGTTCTCATCACTATGTACCCCCAAGTATTTTTAACAATCAGTCTTCACATATTTCTTTTCCGTAATGCTTCATTATTAGTGATGATTTGTCTTTCCTTGTACAAAACTGAATAAGATGCCTTTTCTTTGTAAATGATGTGCTAGACCATTTATTGAGAACCAATGAATGACACTTTCGAATATTTCATTTATTGCTACATCTGATATCGAGGTCGGTTATCGTGCTTTTGAGGTGAATTAAGAGAACTATTTTGCCTTTATCAGTAAAGTTTCAGGCAATTACCCTTCATCAAATTCATGTTGAGACCTAGAGAAGACAATTCTGGTCTATAAAGTGTGTCACAATTCAGAAATGTTAACTGTGTTCTTTAATGCTTCAACAGCTTGTTATCCATAATAAAGGCCTGCAAGTAAGTGCATTTGCCTTGCAACCATTCCAGAAAATGGGAATGGTGTGTCCTTTTTAGTCACAATGCCTTGTTGCTCCAGTGATATACAATTAACTGCCACAAGAGGAGGGGATCTCAGACTAGATTACATTAATTATTTATTCCACAGACCCACAAAAGAGGGTATCCTCCTGGGTGTGGAACATGTCCAACAGTATTGGAATAGTACCTCAGAATCAAACGAAACAGGAGGTCCTGCCTGAGACCCAGGTATAGCTGCTTTCATTAAATGAAACTATATGGTTCCAGAGAGGAATCCCCATTTCATTCAAAACTGAGGTGCTATTCCATGACAGTTTGACATCCTCTGTGGTGCTCTTTGTGTTTTGGGGAAATAAGTGGACTGAGTTGTGAACAGGATTTTGGACTGAGGAGGGAGGCATGCTGGGGCAAACAGTGCAGAGCCACTGTGCCAGGGTGGTGTAGTGGTTCGTGCATCTGCCCAGTGAGCAGAGGATCTGGGTTCAAATTTTCATTCATCTCTTCAGTCTACATGTATACTGCATAGTTGGTTGAGACTTGTAAAGGTCCATGGAACCATAAAGTTTCTTTTCTTTTTGATGATCATTCATATCAATGTTATTTTCAGTTTCAAGTGACAACTGAAAGAACAAACTAATAGTCTTATCTCCCTTAATAATACACTTTTTGGCGACAGAGAGAATACAGGCAAATGATTTAATAGTGATGCATCATCATCAAATCCAATTTAGTTAGTAGGATACATGTTCTATGGATCATAATGATGAGGAATGAGTCATTTTACATTCATTTGCAAATTAATTTATGAATATGGTTACATTATGAACATTTCTAATGTTGAGAATATCATGATTTTGCCATGTATAAAAAAATATGAGGCGTACATAAAGACCACAAACACTTTCAATTATTTATTGCACAAGAACCAAACAGTGTGCACCTATCATACATGTGTCATTTCAAAGAGACACTGAAAGTTTTTTTTTAATGTATACCACCACAGTGTAGTTTCGTAACTTGAGGATAGTCGCAAACGTGGTGTGTTGGCGTCCAACAAAAACTAGTGTGGTAAGGAGCCACCAACAAGGAAGGCCATTTACCACTGGCACAACAAATTTGTTATGATGGGTTGCTTGTGCCCGGGAAAGAGAAGCAGACGTCCCAGTGTGAGTGAAGTGAATGAGGAGTGCATACGAGAGTCATCTATAAGGAGTCCGAGAAAATCTGTGCGTCGTGCATCCCATGATCTCAAAATAGCTCCAATGACATAGTGAAAAGTCCTGCTACAGAAGGTGTCAATGAAATCATTCAAACTGGAGCTAGTGCAGGAACTCAATGATGATGACAAAACGCTTCTCTTTGAGTTTTGTTCAGAGTTGCAAAAACTGAATGGGGATGGTAATGGCTTTGATTACATAATATTTAGCAGGGAAGCCACTTTTCACACTAATGGGAAAGTGAACAGGCATAATTGTCATATCTGGGGGTACAAAGCATCCACACGAATGCATTGAATTTGAGCATGAGTCCCCAAAAGTAAATGTTTTTTGTGCCTTGTCGTACCAAAAACAGTACAGGCAATTCTTCTTCACTGAGAGCACTGTTACTGGATATTCCTACTTGGATGTGTTGCAGCAATGGCTGATACCTCAAATGCAACTGGACCCTTCATTCATTTTTCAGCAGGATGGAGCTCCAACCCATTTTCATCGTGAAGTTTGTGGGTGTCTGAACACAGAGCTGCTGCATCGATGGATCGGACTTGCTACAGAAGAGGACAGGTGTTTCACTAAATGGTTCCCCAATCACCACATCTCACTCCATGTGACTTTTTTCTGTGGGGACGCATTAAAGATCTGGTGTATGTACTGCCTCTACCACATGATGAAGCAGTGCCCCGTTTGTTTGGAAGTTTTTTTACAGTTTCGCTTCAAATTGCAATATGTATGATATCTGTACAATGTTTAGTTCTTGTGCAGTAATTACTTGAAAGTGTTCCTGGACTTTATATAGGGTGTACATAAAGTATGATAGGAGTGGCAGGCTTGTTAACATGGTGCTGAAACATACAATGGTAGCTAACGAAAAGCTCTGTTTGATGTGTTGCAGACACTACTGGCTATAACAACTCCCAAATTTAGGTATTTAAATATTATTCTAATGTTATCGTAAGATAAGGCATAGTACTCATTATACTATTGTTAAAAACAGCATTGTTTATTAAACATGTTATCTTCTATATGAACCGTAAAAATTGTATACATTTCATTTAAATTTATTGCCAATTTGTTTCAGCTATTGCCACATGATGTACAGTCACTTCAACTTAAAAAATATACGAAAAAGGAGACATAAACATTTTTTTCAAGGCACTTTCTTGATCCTAAATTACCACAGCATTACATTTAAATGTTTAGCAGCCAATACCATTTTTCACAGCACCTGATAATTCTTGTAACTGTACCCAAGATGTAGTCTGGAATGTCTGAAACACCATTATCATTAGTTACCTTTATAATTCAGTCAATATATGTATTATTTTTTACTTTTAAACACATTTGGCAAAATAAAATGGATTTTTTCTTTAGCAACAGTCCTTCTCACACAGGCAAGCAAAGCCACAAACATTTCATCCTGGTTACTGTAAATGCACTCCAAGAACTAGCACCTCTACTTTGAGCAGTACTGTACTCTGTTTCACCCATAGCAGTTCACTATACCAGACTGCAGACAGAATGTTCACCACATCTTGTACTTTTTCTGTAAAATGTATGTGTTTCTGACCCTGCACAATTTGTCAGATACTCCAAGCAGTACACACTTTTAGTATTAATCTATTCCCAGGGTAGCTTGCTTGGAATCATTTCAGTTCAGACACTCATTCCATGTTCCATGTGATCTTCACTGTCTTGGGGTGATTTCCATGCTTCAATGTAGCAAGCTGTACAATGATAACTGTAACTGAATGCAGAAAATTAAGAATTGGAAATATAACAATAACAGACACAGTGTAATCCAATGAGCAATTGTACGTTCACTCACTCATTTATATATCAGCTTTGTATTCAATTGGAGGCTTTTTCCCCCATCATTTGTAATGAATAACCATGTCTCTGAGCTGGCAATTATAATACCAACACTTCTAGGGATACGAGTTGTGACATTTCACACCTTCCAAAAGCACATGAAAATATTCTGAATTCAAATTTTGAAGATGGAACATTTTGGTGCTACATAGGCACTGTAATACACAGATGGAACACGATTCAACAGCAGAAACATATTACAAAATTAGATACTGTTATAAAGAGAAGATCCCTGATTTTGTTGTAGCAACTCAATATCAGTCCTGTGTTTAGTCACTTCTCTGCCAATTCAGTTACAGTTACCTTGACAGAGAGAACACTTAAAATAGCAGTATGTCTGTGCTAGTAGTAAGTGGCATACATTCTAATCTCTTACAAAGGTTGAATTTCAATCACAGAATTCCATTTCTGAGGTTTGGAAGCAGTTTATGTTGGGATCACTATAAAACCACGTACATGCTACTTGGGCCCTTGAGATGTGCCAATGACTTGGATGGCTTGCTGTCAGATGCATTTTGATCTTTTTGGGTGTCCAAGGGCTGTGGTCCAGATGATCACACACATTGTCTGCGAATTTTAGATGCTAAAGTGAAGAAAAGTTTTCAGTCACAGCTATTGATTTGCGTTAACACAGGGATTTAACTTTGAGTATTGCACCATAAACCTGTTTTGATAGTAAAACATGCAAAAACTAAGCTCATTCTTCACCCAGAGAGGTGCTGGTGAGTCTCCACAACACTGGTGGCCTTTACCTAAGAGGGTTCCATTTAAATAGGTCTCATTTCTTTTGCTGCCTTTGTACACTGTGTGTACCTAGAAGTGAGTTTCTATACTTGTTCAAGTTCATGCTGTATTGCATCCTAACAAGATGGAAGGAGGAGGTCGGAATTGAAAAAAGTGCTGTAATTGTAGCTCTGCATCACAAAGGCTATTCTAGCAAGGCAATAGTAACAAATTTTGGCCTAACCAAGCCTACAGTAGTGTATACATTGCTCTGGTGCCAGCTCAAGTGTTTGACAATCTGGAAGACCCTGAGTAACACGGTAAAGCAAAGATTAGTTCCTATGTGTACAGAGTAAATGTGAAGAATCCTCCTGCACCTATAATTAATAATAAAGTAAACAATATGTGAGAAGCTCCAACCTTTGTCTCAGCAGAGCAATGCCATTTGTGTGACCATGACTTACATGGATGGATAGAGAGAAGTTGAATTGATTGCAATGGGCACAGCAATGGTTCAAGGATTAATCGAGTTTTAAATTTGTAAGCCTTCACAGAATGTTTACTCATTGACATCGTGGAGAACGTATGAAGTCAGTACTGATCAACAATTCAGTTCAATCTGCCAAGAGGCATATTAGTTGTGGGTTGATCTGCAGCAAGACAATGATCTCAGACAGACTTCTAAATTGTGCCAATAGTAAGTCAATAGAGGAAAGAAATTTGGGAAACTGAAGAATATGGTCTGGTGAAGTCAGCCGCCTCACTTAAATCCCATCGAATACTTACGGGATGAACTTGAGGAAGGGAGATTAAACACTAATGTCCCATTGAAAACAAGGTTATTAGAGACGGAGCACAAGCTTGGATTAGGGAAGGATGGGGAGGGAAGTCCACTCTGCCCTTTCACAAGAACCATCACGGCATTGGCCTGAAGTGATTTAGGGATATCACAGAAAACCTAAATCAAGATGGCTGGACATGGGTTTGAACCGTTGTCCTCCCGAATGCAAGTCCAGTGTGCTAACCACTGCTCCACCTCACCCACTGGGATGAACATGGCACAGAGATCAGAGAACTGGCGTCATCTAATGTTGAAAATCTATGGATTACAGATGCATGGGACTGTAATCTCTGCAAAAATATTATCTCCATAATGCCAACAGTCTGCGCAGCTGTTCTTAGCACGAAGGGTACTTAATGACAGAGAGAGAGAAAATATTTGTATTGTTAGCCTATTTAGTTTGAAGAGTGTAGTTGTCTATTAAAATAAAGTGCACAGCTTTTTTCATAGGTGATCGAATAATTTTGACCTGTAGTATATTCTTAGTAACAACAATAAACAGATATTGAGATCCTTGTCAAGGAAGGTGATTTATTTACTAAACTAGAAAGGTTACAATGAAATGCATACCATTTACTCTGCTGAAAGAAGAAACTGCAACACCCTCAAGGATATGGTCATTTTTGTCATACGATGTGACATCGCTGTAATTCAGGTCAAATGGAACACGTGTCACAGTGAAGGGTGTCCTGTCACATCACTACAATGCATACCACTCTCTGATGGCAATGCAGGTGTATATTCTGACACATAAAGGTGCCAAATGCCATCCTGTGATAAATTGCCCCATAGCATCTTGGGCTGTTTGTTGGCACAATCTTTCATTAACTCACGATATATAGCGAAGTTTTGCTAAAGTTAAAAAGTGATTTTTACTGCTGAGTGTATATTTTTTGTTTTTTTCAAAGTACGACAACAATTACTTCAAAATGGCCGATACACAGCTCAGTAGAGACATTGTCAATAATAGATCAACTCTACACATTGTTTGAATAACATTACATACAAGCTAAACATTGTAGAGACAAGTTTAAAAAAAAAAATCTTATTACTATTGATACGGTCATGACTCATAGAATGGATAACATAAACAGTTTGCCTACTGCAAGTTCCATATCCAATGAAGCAGCATAGAATTAAATTACACTTGCTCAAACAGTAAATGAAATACAGAACCTAAATAATCCAGCTGTAGCAACCGACAGTAACATAGAGTTGCAAGATATGGAAAGTGAATCACAAGCAGTAAATTCTCACAATTTACGGGGGCAGATAATGTTCAAACAGTAAATTTCTCACAATTTATCAGTGCAGTCATGCAACAATTTCAGCAGATGAATACAAGTTTACAGAACAATGAGAAACTGTTTACGGAAAAATTTCAGGAAATAATGAAAAAACTTGACAGTAATGATGGTAAATTAACCAAAATTGGTACTGACTTGAACAAAAGGATCACTCAAATGGCCACCTAGTTTTCAAAACTAACAGTTTTAGCAAAACATAATGAAATCAATGTCAAACCTTTAAGTAGCACATAATGACAAAAGTAGGAAAGTGCGTTACCCCTCATGATGACATCACGAGGCGTGTCACACAAGTAGAGGCAGATTTAGAAACCATGGCCAAGACAATCAAATCAGAGACAGACAGATGTTTTTCTAAAATGAATGAAAATAAACAAACTAATTAATTTCACACCACTTTGGCGAATTGTGCTTGGATGGGGATGAATAGGTGATTATCTGGACAACACAACACCCAGTCCCTGAGTGGAGAAAATCTCTTATCCAGCTGGGGATCAAATGCAGGCCCTTAAGATCGACAGTATGTCACACTCAGCACTCAGCTAACGTGGGTGGACAATGATTTAATAGAAACAAGCAGACTGCAAACTGACTTATTCAACAACCTTGGACACTGGAGCCAATAATCAGTCTGTATTTATATGTCCAAAAGTATGTGATCCGTTTGTTTTGTTTACACAATCAATGAGAAACATCAGCTTAAAAAAGTAAAATTGCATCATAGTGTTGTCAGAATTTATTCTCAGTAACTATTCCTTTTCTTTGCTCCCCTTTCATTTTGCAGTCCGTCTATCCCCCCCCCCCCCACACACACATCTCCACCATCTTCCCCCTCCCCATATATGCCTGTCATGTACAATGCAGTTAGCTTTCAGCTCATATTGACTCCAAATGACCTTTTTTTTCCAGTAAATTGTGTCTTGCTGATTACCGCATCTTCCATCGTTAAGCTCTCAGGTTTTCAAATCTCATCCAGCGCAGGCACCAAGGATCAGTCTTTCCTTCTCATCCTGTCTGGTAAGTCTCCTCTGACCTATGGTTTTGGACAACTTTTCCATAACTCTCTCCCTTTCTTAAGTCTTGCCAGTCTTCTTTCTTTCCCTTCAAATCTTCTGCTAGAAGGAAGAGCCATTGGCTCTGAAGGCTTCCACATTTCTATATCCTTTGCATATAGTTTCTGCTGCCACCAGTGTGGTGAGTAGATCATCTTATTTATCCAATTATACTGCAGCCATCTTCATGATAGTGCTGGCAACATGGCTGTGGATGAGGTCGTGTTTGGTATGAGAGTCAGCTACCATCTGACATCGGTTTACGAGTACTCAACAAAAAGCTTGTGAGAATTCAATTCCATACAGCTGGAACCAAAAGAAAATTGGTAGTTCATACCAGCACAAGACCATAAATGAAAAAGTTGTTATTAATAATCTGTGTCCCTGACACTCTGTCTACAAGTATGTTAAGTAAGTTTCAATATACCATTTCACACTTAGCACTTATTCTGCTTTTAACACTATTTTACTCAACTCCAGTTGCTTGTGACAAATGGACTGATGCATCAAACAGGCTACAGTACATTTTATTACATGATACATTATTCTCTTTTTCGCAGTTTTGGGAAAATGGTGTACACTGACACTTAAGTAAAATGCTAATCCGTGTGCATGCATAGAACTTTATTGCAGGTTTCCTAATACAAACTACTCTATCAATAATGTATTGGACTCAGTGTAATGGAGCAGCTTGTCTTTTATTGTTAGCCAAAATTAGCAGCAATGGCTTTGTGTACATGGTAGCTCCAAACTGTGACAAGCTTTGAGAGCACTTGCCTGCTAAAGGCAAAGGATCTGAGTTTGAGTCTCAGTTTTAATCTGCCAGGAAGTTTCACATCAGCACACATTCCACTGCAGAGTGAAAATTTCATTCTGTAAACATCCCCCACGCTGTGACAAGCCATGTCTTTGCTATATCCTTTCTTCCAGCATTGCAGGACAGCTTCTCTGAAGTTTGGATGGTAGGAGATGAGGTACTGGAGGAAGTAAAGCTGTGAGGATGGGTCATGAGTCATGCTTAGGTGGCTCAGTTGGTAGAGCACTTTCCCACAGAAGGCAAAGGTACTGAGATAGAGTCTCAGTACAGCACATAGTTTTAAATCTGTGTACACTTTACTGCAGAGAGAAAATTTCATTCTGGAAGCTTTGAGAGGTTGTGTGTTTGGGTGGGAAGGAGTGTTTTACGACTGTGGAACATGTATTGTGATTAGTTGGTTTATGAGCACAGAATAGAACTACTGAAACTAATAAGTTATTGGAGGTAATTTGTCACACTTTTTGTGGATTTTAGAAGCAGAGTGTTAACGACTTTGCAATACAAATATTCCGAATGAATCTCTGACATTGTATTTACAAGATGACTTGAAGTTCCCTTGATACCATTCAGTAGCAGCAGACCACTTCTGTGGCTGGCCAAATATTTGACAAGTCTCCTTACACATCAGTGTAGCAACTGTGAGGAGAGAAACCTCAAATTGCCAAATTTTTCTATATGTGCTTAATTTTACTGGCTGTGCTCTGGATCTTCCAAGCTCTGACTGGGAAAAATGCTCCTCAGAGAGCACAACTCCCCTTCCCTGGGCTATGTTTTACTCGGGCAACCATTGCTTCGATTTCTGCTATACCCCTTGGAAAAAGTCATGCCTCACTATTCGTACCTCTCTCCCGTGTCAGTGAGGCAGCTTCCTTTTAGCTCTCTGTCACTCTGAAAAACATCAAGATGAACCACTGTCCAAAGGTCTTAAATCCCTAAACAAAATTTTTGTAAGAGTTATGTGTTTGGTGGCATTTAAAAGGCCTAGCTGGGAGTTCACCTGTAAGACAGCAATCTCTGGCACACATCCCAAAGCCAGATTTTCTGCATTTGGCAGGCAATTGCATCTTTCACAAACATTACTTCTCACTCCAACACGTAAAATATTTGTGTGAGTGAACAATGCAGAATGTCTTGACTCTTGTCCATCTGCACGGTGGTGCCATTAGGGATCACAAAGACACTTACTGGGCCAGGCTGCCACAGTGAAAGTTTCCCCTCACCGCCGCTTTCCAGACGAGCTCAGCCAGATCCCCTTATTCCCAGCTAATGTACAAATCTGTTTTAAATTACTCTCTAAACTGACTATCACTCAGACATTTAATATCAATACCGTGCTTCATTCGTAATTAATTGCACGGCTCAAGGTGGACCTCTACTATGAACTCACAAGAACTTGTGTATGTTGTATGACAGTGTTGAAAAGTTGTCCTGTAACGAATATAATAGCTTCATAGTTAGGTCTACATCATTTTATGGCCACAGAAAGAAAGTTCCTGTTTCAATTGAAATTTTAGCTTGGAATGTGAAATATTTTAAAATGTTGTGTAAATGCCCCATTCCATCACACGAGTCAGTTTAGGTGGTTGTTGGTCACAGTTTGGAAGAGTCCATTCAGGATAGCAGACAGCTGGTCATACGTCGTACCATGCACGAATAGAGTGTAAGGAGATTTGCTAGCTGATTCTCAAGGGAATGAAATATATGGTGGGAACTTGGTATCAGGATGACATACAAATGTACTAGCATATGGTTTAAGTTAAGTGATTAATAGCATACTGTTATTGGAAGCAAACACAAAATTTTGACCACAATATTCTTACTCCTCACATCAAGCTATGATGAAGTGGGCAAGTTCTGTTGAAAGATGTAGCCAATTTTCACAAAGCCTGTAAGTGAAGTATTCATTTGTTAGCGAGCAATTTAGTCAAATACATTGGGACTGTAATAAAAAACTATGGTTGTGGGATTAGACATGTCTGTTATCCAGCTTGGCAGCAAAATTCTGAGCCCTGTAAGAAACCACGTGTGATTTTAACCGACGCACATCTCGATGAAACATTGTGAGTGAAGCTCTCTGGACTGTGCTGTGTGGGCAAGGTTCAATAAGGGTGCACGCAGTCCTTGTAAGGCCAACTGAGGAGCTACTCGACTGAGAAGTAGCATCGCCGTTGCCAAAAACTGGCAAGGTCCGGGACAGAGGTGTGCTGACCACGTGCCCCTCCAATTAATTTGGTTAGCTGAGGGTGACACAGTTGTCAGTCATCACTGTTGAGACGTCCGATGCCTCTTTGCATAGATCTTTTTTTGGGGGGGGTTCTAGTCATGGCTGAAAAGTACTGATTGTTATTTAAATTTCTTTTTTTTATGGAAGAGTAAAATATATGATTATTAAGCTGTTGTTATAAAAGTGTGCTTGTAGTCCATCATATGTACAAAGACTCTCTAAAAGAAGGAGGCTAAAAGACTGACAGTATGCACAGGTTCCTAATATATCTAAACTTCAGCTAATGCTCAGTATTGCTGCATTATTCAGCTTTTCCGTAAATTCACAATGGGGCACTGACTGGCTTATAAATAAAGTTCAAAATTTCATAACGACAAAAATAAATATAGATCAACCCAGAGCACAATCTTTTTTAAATCTTGTCTTGACAAGAAACAAGTAAAGCTGAGTTACACACTGGTTCCAGATGTGGACAACAGCTAGTTATGTCTTTAGATTTTTCTGTTTTCTTCATAGATTAATTCTTAAATTCCATGAGTTTTCTTGTATTTAAGAGGTGTAGTCTCACATTTTTGTAACTTTAAAGTGGAAATTCAAGTAGTGTGTAGCACAGTCGTCATTTCTCTTGAACGACTAACTACACTACTAGGTTAGGCATGTGGAGGCTGGCTGTCCGGCCACGCCCACTCGTCTGTGAGTCACTCCTCCGACGGCATCTGAGCGAGCTCACTGGAGGAGGGGTTCACAAGTGTTGGACACATTAGGGAAATATTGTTCAGAGCCAGAAAGATAGCCAATATGCACTCAGTAGGTCTGTCAGGGAGCCTCATCCGAGATGGGGCATCTTTGCCTGTGGCTATCGAGCTTGCAGGGTGCAGTCATCTCCGAGGAGTGGCATCAGTTCTGACAGTGCCTTTTGCGAGGGTTCCGAGGTCATCCTCAGTTCATTCAGATGACTGGTGGAGGCTGCTGGCCTCTCATATCGAGTGCAAGAACAGCTCACGATTTGCAGCACAGTTTCCAGAGTTGACTGGGGTCCTAAGGTCTGGAGCCGAGTGGACAATCTCGGCCAGAGGCTTTGTTGAGTCTGACAGTCTTGGCTGGACCTCCATTATTGGGTGGATAATTGTAGGACTCTCCTAGACACGTCAGGGTACACTACACAAAGGAAGCAGCTACTCAGTTAGGTAAGTACTTGCGGGGTGCACATGGTGGTTTTTAGCCTACATGGTAGTCTGAGATACTCTGATGAACACAAAGCAGTTGACATACAGATAACAAAATCAGACAGCATTCAGAGTGAAGAAACTTTGAGAAATTTTATCAGTTAACTGTTGTAGTTTTTGCAACAAAATTCCCAAACTTATTTATTTATGGCTTATTTACCCTGACTAGATTAGATGCTTCAGGCGCTAACTTACACATGACCAGGAACAATATTACACAGAAAACAAAATAATAATAACACTAACATTAATAATGTATTATAATAATACGTTAAGACACAACAATATCAATGCTAATAATTTGGATTATTAATGAAAAGTACACCCCCCCACCCCAAGAAACATGGACCTTGCCATTGGTGTGGAGGCTTGCGTGCCTCAGCGATACAGATAGCCGTACTGTAGGAGCAACCACAACGGAGGGGTATCTGTTGAGAGGCCCGACAAACGTGTGGTTCCTGAAGAGGGGCAGCAGCCTTTTCAGTAGTTGCAGGAGCAACAGTCTGGATGATTGAATGATCTGGTCTTGAAACACTAATCAAAATGGCCCTGCTGTGCTGGTACTGCAAACAGTTGAAAGCAAGGGGAAACTACAGCCATAATTTTTCCTGAGGGCATGCAGCTTTACTGTATGGTTAAATGATGGTGTCTTCTTGGGTAAAATAGTCCCCCATTATAATCTCCAGGAGGGGCCTACTCGAGGATGTCATTATCAGGAGAAAGAAAACTGGCATTCTACGGATCGCAGCGTGTAATGTCAGATCCCTTAATCGGGCAGGTATGTAAGAAAATTTAAAAAGAGAAATGGATAGGTTAAAGTTAGATATAGTGAGAATTAGTAAAGTTCGGTGGCAAGAGGAACAAGACTTTGGTGAGTTGAATACAGGGTTATAAACACAAAGTCAAATAGGGGTAATGCAGGAGTAGGTTTAATAATGAATAGGAATGCGGGTAAGCTACTACAAACAGCATAGTGAACGCTACTACAGTAGTACAAGTTTATATGCCAACTAGCTCTGCACATGATGAAGAAATTGATAAAATGTATGATGAGGTAAAAGAAATTATTCAGGTAGTGAAGGGAGACGAAAATTTAATAGTCATGGGTGAATGGAATTCGGTAGGGAGGAAAGGAAACATTGTAAGACATTTCCAGGGGCAGATGTGGACTCTGACCACAATCTATTGGTTAGGACCTGTAGATTAAAACTGAAGAAACTGCAAAAAGGTGGGAATTTAAGGAGATGGGACCTGGATAAACTGAAAGAAGCAGAGGTGGTACAGAGTTTCAGGGAGAGCATAAGGGAACCAATGGGGGAAGGAAATACAGTAGAAGAAGAATGGGTAGCATTGAGGGATGAAACAGTAAAGGCAGCAGAAGATCAAATATGTAAAAAGAAGAGGTCTAGTAGAAACCGTTGGGTAACAGAAGAAATATTGAATTTAATTGATGAAAGGAAAAAACATAAAAATGCAGGCAAAAAGGAATACAAACGTCTCAAAAATGTGATTGTCAGGAAGTGCAAGATGGCTAGAGGACAAATGTAAGGCTGTAGGGGCTGATCTCACTAGGGGTAAGATAGATACTGCCTACAGGAAAATTTGAGAGACCTTTGAAGAAAAGAGAACCACTTGTATGAACATCAAGAGCTCAGATGGAAACCCAGTTCTAAGCAGAAAGGTGGAAGGAGTATATAGAGGGTCTATACAAGGCCAATGTACTTGAGGACAATATTATGGAAATGGAAGAGAATGTAGATGAAAATGAAGTGGGAGATATGATACTGTGTGAAGAGTTTGACAGAGCACTGAAAGACCTGAGTCGAACCAAAGCCCCAGGAGTAGACAACATTACATTAGAACTACTGACGGCCTTGGCAGAGCCAGTCCTGACAGAACTCTACCATCTGGTGAGCAAGGTGTATGAGACAGGCGAAATACCCTCAGACCTCAAGAAGAGTATAATAATTCCAATCCCAAAGAGAGCAAGCGTTGACAGATGAGAAAATTACCAAACTATCAGTTTAATAAGTCACTGCTGCAAAATACTAATGTGAATTCTTTACAGACAAATGGAAAAACTAGTTGAAGCCGACCTTGGGGAAGGTCAGTTTGGATTCCGTAGAAATATTGGAACACGTGAGGCAATACTGACAGTCTGTGGAGATTTAAATTTGAATTTTCAGTTGTCCACTATCTGTAACTCATATGCAAATAATTTATTAAATTCATTTGTTCTTTATATTACAACCACTGAAATAACAAGGCTTCATTATAAAGGTACTGGTACATGTATTGACAATATATTTGTATCAAATGAGTTAGTGCATCTGAAGTCAGACGTAATTAAGACCTGGGTATGTGGCCACTGACTCAGTGCACATGGCAGGAAAGAGTGTATGTGTGGTCAATTATGATAATCTAAATATGTTTAAGTCTAATATTGATAAAAGTTATTGGTTGCAAGTTTATCGAGAACATGCAATAGGTAGAAAGGTGGAAGAACTCATATCTACTCTTTCTGTATATGCTAAGATGTCGTTTCCCATTAACGTACCAAATAATAAAAAGGCACTAAGAGTAAATAAGGTCAAGGGTGAAAAGGTGTTGGAGATCAAGAGGGAGTGTGATCAATATTATGCCTGTACAGAAGTACAGGTTCTCAAGTATTTAAAGACATGCTCACAGTGAAAAAGGAAAGATTAAGACAGGCCTTAAAGGAAGCTAGGTGTATGAAAAAATGAAGATATAATACTAACATCAGAAAATAATATCATTAACAGTCAATGCAACAGGAAAATGACTTCACAAGCTGAAGGCAGCAATCTGAATGCTGCACAGTTAAATACATCCTTCACTGAGAAGGTGATTGGCACTTACAATATAGTCACTGACCATAAATACTGCCTGAGAAACACCACAAAACCTGGAAGTACATTTAGCTTTAAATTTGTCAAGGTACAGGATGTTACCTATATACTGAGGAAAATGAAGAACAGTTTTACTGATGACGTTTATGGTTTAAGTTCAGCCATGTTAAATGTGATTCAGTTCAGCTGCCAGAATTGATAACACATGTAGTAAATACATGTATTTTGGAGGCTCAGTTCCCCAGGGCAGTAAAGTCACTCGAAAACACAAAAAAGGCAGCCTCCAAAGTTGTGATAATTTTAGGCCTGTTTCAATTGTGCCAGTCTTGTCTAAAGTGATAGAAGCTATATTAAATAGTAAAATACTTTGAAGGAAACTATATCTTCAGTGATAGACAATTTGGCTTCAGATCAGGGTTAGGAACTGTTAAATCTGCCTTATCACTTTTAACACAGTGTGTGAAGCAACTAGAAAGCAAGCTCATGGTTCATAATAGACTCTGTGATTTATGAAAAGCTTTTGACACTGTGTCTCATGAAATCTTATTGAACAAAGTGCAATTCTATGGCTTTACACGAAGTGCTCGGGAATTGATAAAATCCTATCTAAGTAATAGAGTGCAGAAGGTGGTTTTTAATGGTACAGAATCAGATTACTTACTTGTGGGCATGTTCTGTACTTGGCCCAATTCTATTTATTATTTATATATATGACTTATCATGTAACATAGTTGGGCCATCAGCTAGGAGTTACTTATTTGCAGATGATCTTGCAGTCTGTATAACTGCAGAAACAGCACAGAAGGTCAAATATTAAGCAGACCAGTGCACTGTCAAAGTTGAAAACTGGTGTAAAGCTAATTCCCTTTGTGTCAAAAAAAAAAAAAAAAATCAAGACCTGTATGTATCGTGGAATAATAACACTGAACTTGAGCAGAGCTCAAATGCTGTTGATTTCCTAGGAATCTCAATTGATTCAAAAAGGTGGGAAGCAGCATTAGCAAAGGAATATTTTCTCCAAGGAAGCTGTGTCTTTGTCTAAATGTGCCAGTACTTAAAGCAAAACAAACCACAGTCACATTTACTGTGGGGACATCAAAGCAAGGCAGCTAATGTCTTCAAACTACAAAATAAGGCAATAAGACTGATATGTAGCTTGGCACCCAGAGCTCACTGTAGACCAAGCTTTAAAAAATTACAGATTATGACCCTGCTGTCAATATTTATACCATTGTGTGTAATGCATACCAAGGATATCTATCCGAAGTATCAACAGTATGACATGCAGCATAATTATAACACAAGAAACAAGCAAGACCTAGTTTCTTTCTGATGTAACTATAAAAAAACACAAAAGTGCTCTTTATACAAGCCCATAAAATTTTTTAATGCCATACCCCAACATATCACAGATCTTCCAATAAAAAAAAAAGTAAAAGAATTTCTTCTTGAACTCAACATTTATGAAACGGATGAATTTTGAAGGGAGGCAAAGAATATGGTATGACCACACTTTGTGATCAGTTTTTACATGCTTCTATACATGAGTAAGTCTGTAATTGGCTAAAATTACTATGCAATATCAATTTGTACCAGAAGTTTCTCTGTTTTGTAATGCCTCTGAGGTCTCTACAACAATAAAAATCAATCAATTGTAGACTTCCTTGAGAGTTTCATTTGCTTTCTCTTAGAGGAGTTCTCTTGTTTTCTCACTGACTATAATATTGCTGTCATCAGTGAAAAGAATTTTTTCACCATGAGTAACACTACTGGGAAAGTCATTGATGTACATCAGGAATACTATTGGTCCTCATTTGATACCTTGCGGAAACCCCATATTAATGTATTTTTCGCCGGCCGTGGTGGCCGAGCAGTTCAGTCCAGAACCGCACGACTGCTACGGTCGCAGGTTGAAATCCTGCCTCGGGCATGGATGTGTGTAATGTGCTTACATTTGTTTGGGTAAGTGTTTTACTAAATGTTAAGCTCTATTTGAAGTATGTGTTATCACTATTCTTTGTACCCTATCTGCTAGGTATGATCAAAACCAGTCCTTAGCTACCACTCTTTCTCCTAATGCTTCTAATTGATTTAATTGAATCTTGTGGTCGACTGCATCAAAGGGCTTAGAAAGATCATAAAGGAACCCTCTGACAGACTCTTCTTTATCAAGAGCATCAAGTACAACTTTTGTGCATTCTACGACAGCTGACTCCGTATTTTTGCCACATCACAATCAAAACTGTGATTCACTTAAAAGATTGTATTTATTCAGGTAATTCATTAATCTGTTTTTCATAATTGCTTCTATTATTTTTGAGAATGGTGACAGCTTGTAATTTTCTGCATTACCTTTCTTAAACAAAGGCACAACTCTTGCCTGTTTTAACTGCTGTGGAAATGTCCCTGGTGTACAGGATTCATTTATTATGTGTGTTAAGGGACCTTGTACAACCTCTATGCATTGTTTTAGTACACACATTGATACTTCATATAAGCCTACTGGCTTTTTAGTTTTTCAACAGTTTTACTGGCTTCATTATCTGTGATTTGAAGTAACATCATTGTATTTAGTGCAACATTTTTTACAGGGGTTATATTTGTTTTGGGGAATTCTTGCCGTAACTTCCCTAAAATACTTGAAAAATGCTCATTTACATACTTTGATAAGTGTTGTGGCTTATTTATTACCTTATCCTCCTCCCTTAGGAATATGTTATTCTGTCTGTCTTTCTTTGCCTCTCCCTGTTCCCGTTCCCATTTTTATAACATCCCAGACTGCTTTGCTTTTATTCCCTGCATTATATATTACTGTGTCATTAAACGAATTTGTTGCAGCTATCAGCACCTTCCTATGGATCATTGTGACTCTTTTCCATGGAAGTGAGGTATTTAATTGTTTGGGAGGACTTCTTAGTACCTGCTGTTATCCATCTACTTTTGTGTGACGTTGATACAGACATGCATACTTTTGGAAATGCCTTTTCAAAGTTCAATTTAAATAATGTGGATTCTTATTCACATTGGTTTCCCTATACACTTCATCCCAGCGTTTTTTTTTTTTGTTTTTTTTTGTTTTTTTTTTTTTTTTTGCTAGTTCCTTTGAAAAATCTTTTATTTTCATTTCCAATGGATGTCATTTGTAGGCTTGTAGTTTATGGGATGATTTCATGTCTCATATTACTGTTGTTGTTTGACAGAGATGGTCTGATAATCCGAGATCTTTTACAGCTACATCACATTTTTCCCTGCCCATATTTGTGGCAACATGGTCAATTACTGATGAAGTCATTGTAGCAACCCTTGTTGCACTATTGACCAATAGGGAGAGGCCAAAACTTTGAAGTACATTTATGAAGGTGCTGCTGGATTCATTTATGATATTCATGTTGATTTTAATGTCCCCACACAGAATTGTGCTGAGCTTTGTACTTGAGACTTTATATAGAAATTCTGTTAATTTATTGAAAAACAGTGTCCACACTATCTCTGGGAGATCCATACAAACACAAAATTATTAATATCTTGGTGATATCAAGCCCTGTTAATTCAAACTGCTGGAGACACTCTTTAGGCAGGGGAACCTGTTGTCTGGATTTATCCTAAAAAAGACCTACTTCTCATACTGATGACAACAGGTATTTGACCATGTGTGGCCCGAGATCCACCCCCTATACTTTCACGAATCAGCTGTACCAATCTTCCTTTGCCAGTCCTGTTTAGGTATAGGCCACACCCAGTGAAACCCCATCTGTCGATAGTCCAGACGGGCATGTGAGCAAAGTTGGCTTCCCTAACCCCAAATTGATTCGCCTCACATCTCCATCAAGGTTTGGCCAATCGTGACACCGGAACAGCTCAACAAAGTGTACTGCCACAAGTCAGGGAAGCTATCTTGCCCAGGTCACCACCTATGTCATGTGCCCTATCCCTGTGTAAACTGTTTCCTGCCCCACCCACTATCACTACATGGTCTTCTTTTGTAAAGACCTTAAGTCCTCTATCACATGACTTAGCCCTGCATTTGGCTGGAACATACTGGTGGCCTGGTATGTTGCCCCTAAACATTCCTGTAACTCGGGGCCTACAACTCACCCATGCCTAATACCTAGCAGCAGCACTTTCTTCTTCCTAACATTTTGTATATTTCTAAGCTTCTTGGCCTCAGTTGAAGTGTGCTGCACATTTCTTGCTCCGTGTTCTACCAGAGGCTCTGGCAGTGGTAGACACACAGTTTTATCATCAACGCCAAAAACATCAGATCATGTTCTCTTTCTTCCTACCCTCCTACAAGCTGCCAGTTCACAACCACCCTCCTCCTCCCTATCTCTCTTGATCCTTATCAGTTCCTTCCTTGCTTCCTTCAACTGTGCCACAAGGACACAGATTTTCCTTTCCTGTACCCCAACCAAAATGTTCCTACTGCATACTCTGCAGTTCCAGGAGAGAGCCTCTTCTGTTCTCCCCCCACCTCTCCCTCCCCCAGTGAAAATATTTCCTACAAGGTTAGCAACAAATCCCTTTACTCACAATGCTATAACAGCTTCCACATTTCCCACTCATGATCAGTTTCAAAAGAATAATTAAGTTTTAAATTTGTCCAGGACACGAGATTGGCTATATGTATGCAAAAATGACATGGAGGTCTTACATGCTATTGTTGTTGTTTTTGTAATGATTTAGAGATACAATGACAGAAGAATGAATTAGTAATTACTTTGCTTTTAGAGAATTTACTTTAGTGTTTGGTCAGGTTTTAAATTTATACCTAGATCACCTCTAACTAGTGAACAATATGAAATGTGTTAGTTAAATACAATTTAAAAAACTTTTAATTATACTTTTATAGTAACAATAGGCACTGATGAAACTAGAAGCTGCCTTTCTTAAACGAATTTTCCGCTATCAGGAAAATTTGAATAGAATTTTTTGTGTTTTGGAATGGAAAATTTCGCATTATGTCACAATTATCGTGACTTCAGTTTACACAAAGTTTTTTTTTTTTTTTTTCAAGAATCATCTCTATGGGGACGCAAATATTCAGTTTTGTGACAAGAATGGACACTACAGCAAATATACAAAACAAAGGAAATTTAAATTTGACACTATTTCCTCTCAAATAAGTTCTTTTAGTGGACGAAGAAAACACCTGTGATCTCACTCGCTGGACATCTTGTCTTCCTGTCTGTTTTAATGTTTGTTTACTTACTGGGCGTGAAGGGTAAGCTTTTGGCTTAAAAAAGGTAGCTGGAGATTCCACACAGCACACCAGGTATGAGATTAATTATGTAATATGCACTATACTGAAATGTCTTGTGAGACGTCTATAAATTCAAATATGCTCAATGTTACTTTCCTGTTTCAGTACACAATGCCTGCATTCTGATTTAGTGTTTACTTATAGGACCTGTCACTGGGTGTGAGGGATAAGCTTTTGGCATACCATGGCAGCAAGAGCATCCAAACAGCACACCATATATGCAACTGATTGTGTGTAAGCACAATACTGAAATGCCTTGTGAGTCATCCCTATATTCATATGCCCAATGTTGCTTTCCTCTTCCGATACACAATGCCTTACAGGACTGTCAGTAAATGAGTGTGCTGGACGCCAGCTCTGTCCATCACTGTGGCTGTCGGATAGAGAGACCAACAGCTGTGCAGGGGCTCCAGGTGCAATTACTGGCCAATTTGAGAATTTATCCTCTCAGAGGTTGGGTGTTGTGTTGTGCTTATCACCATTTTACCATTTCTTTAGATGCAAAAATAAGCAGTATCAACTGATGTAGACTTGCAGTAGGCAGCCGATTTCTCCTGCATACGATCTCCCGGCCAGAAATGCCATACTGTCATTTCATTTCACGCTAGGTATGAAACTGATTCTCTGATATGCACATTATTGAATTGTGAGTCATCTCTTAATTTGTATATGCTCAGTCGGTTTAATATTAATTTGCAGGGCTCTAGAGTAAGCAGTGTGTAGTTGTGTGCACTATGGTGAGTTGTCGTGTCACCTAGCATGGCAATACAACATGCGACTGCAACAGTGCCAACAGCACTGGGTAGTGTTGTCTACTTCACTGCATGAGAAATAGAGCTGTCACAATGGCCAGTCTGACCTCAGTACTACATGTTTGCATGTTGGCCAGTGGGTACTTGGAGCAAATCCAGTAATACTCACATATGAAGATTTGTTTATCTTTAACATCACAGAATCATGTTTCTATATCTGCTCCATCCCCATTCCCCAGTGGAAGGGGGGTAACAATTATTTTGTGCACATGAGTCTGCTAGTAATTGGATCCTTTCTACTTTTCAAAACTGCATTAACTTTCCCGTGCTCATCCATCCCTGTCCTCAATCCTTTCCCTTGCTTACATTGGCCTGGCTATCTTTTTTTTGTTGCTATCCCTTACACTATCATTCCTCTTGCTTTACAATTCCCTTTTTGGAATTTTTGGTCCCTCTTTGGGGATTGAACTACTCTAAATTTTGTCTCCATGGTGTGAGCCAGCTGTGGAACAACACCATACATGAAGTCTTTGGCATGTGGGCTTACCACCTCTTCCATTTTTTACCTGAAGCCATTGTCCTTTTTGTGCTGTACCACTAGCACAGTAGTCATTTCGTGTGCTTGGGGTGTTATGTACTCTTTTGATGGAGTCCTCTGAAAACAGGGATGACAATTCTGATACACGAGCTGCTACCTCCCTGTGTATGCCTATGAGTAGTGGCTTGTCATTCTGGAGCATTGGAACTCCCAGCAGCAGCCCCTATGGCATTGGCCCTTGGTGTGGCTGAGTAGTGCACAAGGGGAGAGCCCCTGATTGGTTTTGGTGTTATTAGGGTCTACACTTTGTGTATCAAACGTATCAGACTTAAAAAACTGGCCGTCTTTGGCGGACCTTTAGTCAGGAACGACTTTTCAACTTACAACTATCCCCTCATGGGAGGAGGGTCAGACTCGCTTGCTTGGGGTCAAATCTTTTCCCCATTACCTGGTCTGCATCAAGACTGACAAGGACACCTTCCCACCATGAACCCATTATTTTGGTAGAAACTATCAAAGACAAGTTTGGCAAACCATTACTCCTCACTAGCCTTTGAATATGCTTCAGGATGTCTTTTTCATAGAGACCTCATCTTCCAAACTGGTGAAGCATGGGCCAGTCTGGAGTGGCAAGGCATTCATTTTGTTCATCATATTCAGAAAGGCACTAAGGACAACCACACTGATAATGACCACTTTATTCTGGTCTTTGAAGTGGATACCCCCAAGACAAGGTCAAGGTTATGGCTTATCACTGTGCACTGTGATGTATGTCCTGCCACTGCTAAAATGTTTTTGGTGTTTATGATTTGTACACATGTATTAATCCTGTATGCAATGAATGAGGATGCCCAGGTGTGCCTTTGTTCTACTGACCACATGTATTCATTGTCACAACTGTCGCTGGTTTGTAAGAAGGAAAGAATATATTGGGGTTTACGATCAGCTTCGCCTTGTGTCTACAAAAATCTACTATTGACTCTGTTACATCCTTTCCCCCACCTTATCCCAGTGATGCCTCACTCTTCTCTCCCTCTCCCCTCAACTTACATCTTCCTCCCCTCCAACTGTTGCTCCTTTCATCCACCAGAGAAGTGCCTCTTCTCTGGTGTCTGCTGCCATTAGGGCCTCCTCTCAGTCCAAGAGTCTGCTGGTACACATTGGCCATGGAACCGTCAGCTCTAGCATCCCCCAAGGTTGCCTGGTCTCTCTTTATAGAACTAGCAGAACCCTCTCTCCCCCCTTACCTCTCTGGCATCTAGCGTGTGTCCTCCTCTACTTATGAAAGAGAAGAAGGGACATAAGTCCTGGGATGAGGACACTCCATTGCTGAGGAGGATGGCATTCCATAGGGTTCAGTGTTAAGTATCCTTTTCCTCATCACTATTAAAGGACTTGTGACCTCCGTCAAACTGTTGTTGGTCACCCCTGCTCTGCATGTGGATGACTTCTGTGTCTGAGTTATTTAACACTTGGTGGCTTTTGTGAAGTGACAGTTCCAGGGTGCCATGTGGTATGCTTCTGCATGGACCTTCTCACACAGTTTTCAGTTTTCTCCTCTTAAATTGTGGGTGGTGCATTTCTGTCACCATATTGTGTACGATACCTACTGGAGCTCTATCTCGAGACCCAATTTCTGATTGTGGTCCACCACTTCCATTTCTTGGGTCGTCTTATGACATTTACTTGTGTGTGTGTGTGTGTGTGTGTGTGGGGAGGGGGAGGGGGGCATGGTAGCCAAATTTAGGGCTCAGTTGCTCCTTCCATACTGATCCTCTTGGAGCAGGTCCACCATTGTGGTATCTATCTGATCATCAGTACCTTTTGCACTAACCGTATTGTTTCCTGGTTGAAGCTGGGATTGTCCCCCACTCACTGCCCTTCTGGTTCAACAGTCTAAGCTTCTTGTTTCCTATGCCATCACCATCTTCTCTTTCCCCACACATCCCTTATATTTTATACTTTAGCAGCAGGAAATTGCTCGCTCTTCAGGTGAGTTTAACAGTTGGGCTCCAGCTTGCAGTCCTTTGCCATGATTTTTATCTTCCCTCTTTGTCCTGTTCCCCGTTCTCTCCAAAAACCTCCTCCCCCTTGGTTAGTTCCTTGATCCCAGATTCAGAGGGGTCTGTGTTTCATTGTTTGTTCTGCCAGCTTTTATGGGAGTTTCAGGCTGCTGTTGTGTTTTAATGGAATGGCTCTAGGCTCTAAATCTGCTAATTAGAAGGAATGTGCCTTCTGCTGGCAAGTAACACCATCTCTTACCTGCCCCATGTAGCATGTGTACTGCATAGCTAATGGCCATTTACCAGGTTCTTTAGTATGTTTAACAGTCCTCTCCCACCCACGTTATGTGCAGACTCGATAACTGCCCTTGAGGCTATCAGGCAGTGGTTTTCCCTTCCTCTTCTTGGTCTATGACATCTAAGACCACCTTACCAATCTTGACCATGCTGGTTGTTCAGTTGACTTTCTTTGGGTTCCCACTCATGTGGGTATCCCAGGTAATGAACTGCTGATCCTGTGGCTGGAGGGTGTGCCCCTTTTGTGTGACCTCTCTGGTGCTGGGTTTGCAGCCTCATGTCCAATTCCTTTTTGCTCAGCCTTGAGCTGACTCTTGGAGGCCAACCCCCTGCCTAATAAACTTATTGCGATAAGGGGACTCTTGCCACATGGCCCACTGGGGATCTACCATCCTCTGCGAACTTCGTATTGGTCATACAAGGTTGAATCTAAGCCTCTTACTCCATAATGATCTGTAACCCCCACATTTTATGAGACTCCCCTACCATTTGGCCTTTTGCTCTAAACACACTCTTCCATTCTCCATTATCACAGATGGTAGCATACAACCTTACATAGTTACATCTGTCCTTGGTTTTCATCATAAAAGTGGTTTGTTCCATGGATTTAAGTACCTGAATTGTCTTCCACAATTGAAGGCTTTCATCATTGCTTTCATGCTGGTCAGGTTTTCCTCTCCATTTTGTGCTGTTTCATCACCACCCCCTCTTCTTGTGTCATCCCCCATTGTGTCGCAATCATGGTATGAAGTGGGAACTGGGGTGGGTTAGCAGTGATTCCAGCACCATGTCACACATAGCACCATTGGGGTGTCTTATGATCTCCCCCTTCCTCCCTCCAGTTCTTTAATCTTCCTGCCACCCCAGTGTTCCATCTCCATTTGCCTGTTTTGCTTCGCCATCAAATAGATTGTGCTGTTGGTTTGCTGCTCCCACAGTCTCTGCCACTTTGGATCTTGGGACAAATGATGTCACTGTTTCGTTCCTCTCCTCATTCAGACAATCAATCAACATCTGCAGCCAGCAGGCAAGCAGTGAGACTTGGTATCTGCTCTCTTAGCATCTGTGTCAGGGTGTTACTAGCATTAATGACAAGTTTATTACTTGTTTCCAAATAAAAACAGCCACTTTTGTGCCCTGGTAAATTAGAACTACAAAATTATATGCTTAAATTTAGGAAATAATGGCCCGCTAAAAACAGAAAATTCTGGAATATGAGTTATTTGGTTACAGATAACTTTTCAAAAAGGGGATTTTTTTTAAAAAAAGTAAAATTATACTGCAAATTGGAACCTGAAAGGCTTTCAGTTGGGTTATATTGCTAATTCATAATTACTCATTCCTAATTCCAACTGCATGTGTTTGTACTGATACTGAAATTATTATTTATTCACCAAATTTTTTTTTTTGGTAAATGAGTTACATTATCAGGAAAATTGATTGTGAACAATCAGATGTTAGTGTATTCCTTGCTAGAATATGAAAATATTTAATCTGTTTAACAGTTGCACTAGTGTTACCCATCTAGCTAGATCAAAAATAAATATATATTACAAGTTGACGATTGCAACTCACTCTGTTGTCACGTTGGGACAGTTGTCAAATGTGTGGCCATCACCAGCAGTGCGCTGAGCCTCAGTCACAGTCATCACTGCCCAGCACGGCTTGGGAGGGGGCTGACCCAGTGATGCCAGCATTCTAGGCTGCTGGCACAAGCCGCAGCAGTTTCTGGTGGTCCCATGTGTCAGCAGAACTGCCGCACCAGAGGCCAGTGAAGAAGGAAGGAATATCGACATCTGACATTCTGTCAACAGTGAGGCCGTCAGAGACAGAGCATAAGCTCTGACTGTTTCAAGGATGGGGGAGAAAATTGGCCTTGGCCTTTCAAAGGAACCATCCCAGAATTTGCCTTGATTGATCTAGGGAAATAATGGAAAACCTAAAACTGGATGGCAGGACACGGAATAAAGCCATCATGTTCCTGAATGTGAGATCAACATACTAGCTAATGTGGTGTAAACCTTCATCCAGAAGTGTTCACAGTTTCTTCTGTATCAGGAACTGCCATGAGTATGCAGCTTGAGGAATTTGTTTTCTTTGCTCAAAACAGTCTCCTCTGTACTGCAAGTTTTCTCTTGTGACTCCTTTGTGGGCTATTGAAAGAGACGCCACTACTGGCATGAACAGCACCTACACTAGCCTTCAGTGAAGTTACCATTTTGTTGGCCAGCTAAACTTCAGTAACTGAAATACCAGAAACAATTTCTGCCAGTACCTCTGTGTCACAGGAACAAACTGGCTTCAGAATTTTCCTCTCCAACATTCATAAGTAGTACATCTGGTAATTCAGAAATTTCAAACGGTTTTTCTTCTATACTCTCTACTTCATTAACATTATGTATATGCTTGCACGTATTTAACTTAATGCTATAACCAATACATGCATAGTAATATCTATTAATTCTTACTTTACAGTCAGTGCACACTAATTTGGAGTTACAGTGGATAATATTTTCTTCCACAAGGTAAACTTCAAGTGATTTTGTGGCTGGTACTTTCCAACCTCTGCCTACCTTTCTAGTTGAGTCCTTATTCATCAAAATACTGGATTCGTGCTTATGGTGGATGTTTTCATTTTGCTTGTTAGTTTTGCTTTCACAATGACAATGAGCCTGTCAAACAGATTTGCTGTTACAAGCAACGTGAATGCAAGTACACCTTTATCCAAATGTTTCACCTGCTTTGCATTACCATGTAGAGTAAGTGGTGGTAATATGCACCCCCCCCCCCCCCTTAATATCTTAATAATATTTAGCTGAACTCTAGTAGTGTATTAACATACCATTATTGGTTAATACTTAGTAGGTTGCATCTAAGTATTGGCAACAGTTTCAAATAGATTAAAAGTATGGTATTATTGCATTTTTAAGCTGTCTACACTAGTTTACAAGGTGTAAGTGTAATGTGGACCTCAGGGTCCATATTATAAGCAGACCGTAAAATGTTTTTATTTCTGTTTTCAGATGCCTAGGACTAATCTGGCACCTAAATGAACCCGTAAAAGGCAGGTGTGGGATAAAAACAAAATGCGAGAGGCAGTGTCTGCTGTTGTAGTAAAAATCATGGGAGTTAAAAAAGCAAACATTGCACTGTCCCAAAAACAACTCTGTGCCAGTATGTGTATGAGGCTAATACCTGACAGATGTTGAAACTAAAAAGTTTGGAAGAAAACCAGCTGCCCTAGAAAGAGAACTAGTGGTTTACATACACTATATGGAGGCCAAATTCTATGCTTTTACTAGTATGGATGTTAGAAAAATGGCCTACCAACTTGCAGTTGTGAATGGAAGGGCTTGTCTTGGCCATTTTCTTCGACGTCATCAAGATAAGCTTTCGATTAGAAAGCCAACTGGAACATCATATGCTCGAGCAAAACGCTTTTCGCATGAGAGAGTTAACTCATTCTACGACTTGCTATAAGCTGAATTCTGGAAACATAAATATCCAGAAGATCGTGTATGGAACGTTGAGGAAACAGGCCTTAGTGTAGTTCAGACTGATACTGCAAGCAGAGGTAAACGCCAAATTTGTTCTCTGACTGCTGCTGAGTGTGGGTCTCTAGTAATGGTCGTCTGTTTGCTGAGTGCAGGAGGTTCTTATGTTGCCCTGATGTTCGTATTCCCGAGAATGGATGAGGGGAAAGACCATTGTTTCAACTGATTTGCTGTACAAAAAAGAGTTAGAAGTCATTATTAAAGAAAAGAGAGGAAAAGAACTTTGCCAAAGACCCCCTAGTGAGATAAGCTTCTACATCCTTACATTTGTCCTCTAGCCATCCATGTCTGCTTAGCCATTTTGCGCTTCCTGTCGATCTCATTTTTGAGACGTCTGTGTACCTTGTTGGCTGCTTCATTTATTGCATTTTTATATTTTCTCCCTTCATCAATTAAATTCAATATCTCTTCTGTTATCCAAGGATTTCTAATAGCCCTCGTCTTTTTACCTATTTGATCCTCTGCTGCCTTCACTACTTCATCCTTCTACTGTATTTCCTTCCCTTGCCAAAGAAACACACTATATCATAGGATCCAACAAGTTTGCTTTCATGGAGCATCCACTGCCAAATATTCTCGCTGTAGTGAGTCTTAAGTGCACCCATAAATGTACGATCTAGCAGTTGCAGGACTAGAACAATTAGCCTCAATAACTTCGTCATTCTTGGGCGGCAGTTCATAGTTACAATTCGCTGAAACCTGCCAGCTTGATCACCCAACCTGTTGGCGTCGTCTTTTTACCTGTTCAGCTCCAGATACAATAACCTCTTTATCTGACGGCCTCTCAAGTCCGATGTCAGTTTTGTCTTCCGGGAGGAAATCTGCATCGGTGAATACGGACTGGTCCGTGGGCCATACTCCAGTAGCTTTCAAACCTTTAATAGCAAATAGCATTGTTGCACTTTTGATGAAAAAAGCGTTTAAATTTGAAAGACCACCGCGGCCTGCACATCCCTCGGTCCATACGCGGAGTCCATACGGAGGGGAGAGGCGACAGGTATATATACCACACCGCCCGCCGGCACTGGACGTCAGTCAACAGGAGTAATCTGATGATGATGGCACGCTACGCCGTGACTGGAACACGATAGTGGGAAAAGGAAGAGAAGGAAACGTAGTAGGTGAATATGGATTGGGGTTAAGAAATGAAAGAGGAAGCTGCCTGGTAGAATTTTGCACACAGCACAACTTAATCGTAGCTAACACTTGGTTTCAGAATCATGAAAGGAGGTTGTATACATGGAAGAACCCTGGAGATACTAAAAGGTATCAGATAGATTATATAATGATAAGGCAGAGATTAAGGAACCAGGTTTTAAATTGTAAGACATTTCCAGGGGCAAATGTGGACTCTGACCACAATCTATTGGTTATGTCCTGTAGATTAAAACTGCAAACAGGTGGGAATTTAAGGAGATGGGACCTCGATAAAGAGAAAGAACAAGAGGTTGTACAGAGTTTCAGTGAGAGCATAAAGGAACAATTGATAGTAATGGGGGAAAGAAATACAGTAGAAGAAGAATGGGTAGCTTTCAGAGATGAAATAGTGAAGGCAGCAGAGGATCAAGTAGGTAAAAAGATGAGGGCTGCTAGAAATCCTTGGGTAACAGAAGAGATATTGAATCTAACTGATGAAAGGAGAAAATATGAAAATACAGTAAGTGAAGCAGGCAAAAAGGAATACAAACGTCTCAAAAATGAAATCGACAGGAAGTGCAAAATGGCTAAGCAGGGATGGATAGAGGACAAATGTAAGGATGTAGAGGCTTGTCTCACCAGGGGCACCCAAAATCAGTTGCCTGTTACCTGTCTAGCGGCGTAGATCGGCGTGCAGTGGTGTACAATACGTCGTTTCTGTTCGTGAGATCCTTGTTGCCAGCATCAGTCACTGACATACTTCGGTATCTGGAAGTGCTGGATAACAGCGTTGCATTGCAAGAAAATTGCAGAAGACGAAGAGGAGCTATTTGCGGAGTACATTTCCCCATCATGTTCTAGTTCTGGGTGGAGATTTTAATTTGCCAGATACACCAGGTGACCAAGAAGTCAGTATAAATTTGAAAACTGAATAAATCACGGAATAATGTAGATAGGGAGGTACAAATTGACACACATGCTTGGAATGACATGGGATTTGATTAGAAAAAAAAAAAAAATACAAAAGCTCAAAAAATGTCCGACAGGTGGCGCTTCATCAGATCAGAATAGCATGACAAAGCAAAAATGATGTTCTTTACAGGAAATGCTCAATATGTCCACCATCATTCCTCAACAGTAATTGTAATCGAGGAATAATGTTGTGAAAAGCACTGTAAAGCATGTCCGGAGTATGTGGTGAGGCATTGGCGTTGGATGTTGTCTTTCAGCATCCCTAGAGATGTCGCTCGATCACGATACACTTGCGACTTCAGGTAACCCCAAAGCCAACAATAGCACGGACTGAGGTCTGGGGACCTAGGAGGCCAAGTGTGACGAAAGTGGCGGCTCAGCACACGATCATCACCAAACGACGCGCATAAGAGATCTGTCAGACATTTTGTGAATTTGTTTTTTCTAATAAATCCCCATGTCATTCCAAGCATGTGTCTCAATTTTTAACTCTCTATCTACATTATTCCATGGTTTATCACTTTTTCCAATTTATACTGACTTTTTGATCACCCGTTAGACTGGGAGACTCAAACGTTTATAACGGGTGGCAGGGACAAAGAATCCAGTGAAATTTTTTTAAAGTGCTTTATCTGAAAAACTACCTTGAGCAGTTAAACAGAGAACCGACTCGTGGCGATAACATATTGGACATTCTGGCGACAAACAGACCCGAAACAGTTAACGCAGAACACGGAATCAGCGATCATAAAGCGGTTACTGCATCACTGATTTCAGCCATAAGTAGAAATATTAAAGAAGGTAGGAAGATTTTTCTGTTTAGCAAAAGTGACAAAAAGCAGATTTTTAGAGTACCTGACGGCTCAACACAAAAGTTTTGTCTCAAGTACAGATAGTGTTGAGGATCAGTGGACAAAGTTCAAAACCATCGTACAATATGCGTTAGATGAGTACGTGCCAAGCAAGATCGTAAGAAATGGAAAAGAGCCACCGTGGTACAACAACCGAGTTTGAAAACTGCTGCGGAAGCAAAGGGAACTTCACAGCAAACATGAACATAGCCAAAGCCTTGCAGACAAACAAAAATTACGCGAAGCGAAATGTAATG
Source organism: Schistocerca gregaria (assembly GCF_023897955.1). NCBI lineage: Eukaryota > Metazoa > Arthropoda > Insecta > Orthoptera > Acrididae > Schistocerca > Schistocerca gregaria. The sequence continues at coordinate 69,436 of NW_026061896.1, read as the reverse complement.
TGAGGAGGGCTATGCGAGAGGCATTCAATGAATTCGAAAGTAAAGCTCTATGTACTGATTGGCAGAAAACCCTAAGAAATTTTGGTCTTATGTCAAAGCAGTAGGTGGAGCAAAACGAAATGTTCAGACACTCTGTGACCAAAATGGTACTGAAACAGACTGAAGGCCGAACTACTAAATGGCTAATTCACAGAGGAAGACTGCACTGTAGTTCCTTCTCTACACTGTCGCACATATGACAAAATAGTAGATGTCGAAAGAGATGGCAGAGGGATAGAGAAACAATTAAAATCGCTCAAAAGAGGAAAGGCCGCTGGACCTTATGGGATACCAGTTCGATTTTACACAGAGTACGCGAAGGAACTTGCCCCCCTTCTTGCAGCGGTGTAGCGTTCCGAAAGATTGGAAAAGGGCACAGGTCATCCACGTTTTCAAGAAGGGACTTCAAACAAATGTGCAGAACTATAGACCTATATCTCTAACGTCAATCAGTTGTAGAATTTTGGAACACGTATTATGTTCGAGTATAATGACTTTTCTGGAGACTAGAAATCTACTCTGTAGGAATCAGCACGGGTTTCGGAAAAGACGGTCGTGTGATACCCAGCTCTCGCTATTCGTCCATGAGACTCAGAAGGGCATAGACACGGGTTCACAGGTAGATGCCGTGTTTCTTGACTTCCGCAAGGCTTTTGATACAGTTCCCCACAATCGTTTAATGAACAAAGTAAGAGCATACGGACTATCAGACCAATTGTGTGATTGGATTGAAGAGTTCCTACATGACAGAACGCAGCATGTCGTTCTCAATGGAGAGAAGTCTTCCGAAGTAAGAGTGATTTCAGGTGTGCCGCAGGGGAGTGTCATAGGACCGTTGCTATTCACAATATACATAAATGACCTTGAGGATATCATCGGAAGATCACTGAGGCTTTTTGCGGATGACGCTGTAGTATATCCAGAGGTTGTAACAATGGAAAATTGTACCGAAATGAAGAAGGATCTGCAACGAATTGACGCATGTTGCAGGGAATGGCAATTGAATCTCAATGTGGACAAGTGTAATGTGCTGCGAATACATAGAAAGATAAATCCCTTATCATTTAGCTACAATATAGCAGGTCAGCAACTGGGAGAACGCATTAGGAGTGATTTAAAATGGAATGATCATATGAAGTTGATCGTCGGTAAAGCAGATGCCAGACTGAAATTCATTGGAAGAATCCTAAGGAAATGCAATCCGACAACAAAGGAAGTAGGTTACAGTACCCTTGTTCGCCCACTGCTTCAATACTGCTCAGCAGTGTGGGATCCGCACCAGATAGGGTTGATAGAAGAGATAGAGAAGATCCAACGGAGAGCCGCGCGCTTCGTTACAGGACGATTTAGTAATCGCGAAAGCGTTACAGAGATGACAGATAAACTCGAAGACTCTGCACGGAGACGCTCAGTAGCTCTGTATGGGCTTCTGTTGAAGTTTCTAGAACATACCTTCACCGAGGAGTCAAGCAGTATATTGCTCCCTCCTACGTAGGTCTCGCGAAGAGACATGAGGATAAAATCAGAGAGATTAGAGGTCACACAGAGGCATACCGACAATCCTTCTTTCCACGAACAATACGAGACTGGAATAGAAGGGACAACTGATAGAGATACTCAAGGTACCCTCCGCCACACACCGTCAGGTAGCTTGCAGAGAATGGATGTAGATGTAGATGTAACGAGCGTGTGTTAAGGAGGTGACACGAAAAGAACTGTTACCCGTTCCAAGCAAAGGGCTCCAATTTATGCAAACGTCTGTCACGCCTAAGGAAGGAAAGCAAAAATAAACCGCGTGGTTTACAGGGATCGCCACGAAGGAAAACTAGTAATTTTGGGAGGAAACCCGTCGTCGTAGACAATTTCATAAAATCGATCCTTCCACAAACGATGGAGGGCTTTTACATCAATCTAAAAATAGTGCCGACATTACGGAAACTACAAATTGTCGTGAAACAAAAAACTCCAGTTTTACTCGTAACAGGCTCGCCAAAAGGAATATTTAACTTTTCTAAAATTCCATACTCTTTATGTAAGAAAGATTCTCTAATCTGTTTTTACACAAAACAAATAATCGTTGATGCTACCAAAACACATGTATCCTTTTTGACAGCTGACAATAGAGCAAATAGCCAATGGATATAACATTGTCCACATACTTTTCACGTACGTTTACGAAGGCAGTGACAAAAAATGTAGTGCAAATCGGACTAGTACAACACAAGAAATTGTAAATTTCTTGTTACTTTTTAAACACTCATCGTGTTGCAAGACCTGTTAAGTTTCAACGCAATCCTTCAAAGAAAACTTCTATCCTTTAGTAGAAACACAAAGTGAGAATAATTCTTAAATTCTACAGTTTCATTGCGCTTTATGGGGTAGAAGTAGAGGAACGTACATTCACATGAACAGGCATTCGGTTCCATGTTTGTAGTAAAATCCCGACTTACGTTCATATGTTAATATTATTTACTCTATAGCGTTATGTTTCGGAAGAAGCTATCGTCTTTTGTATTCTTTACGGTACTAAAACACTCGTCTAAAAATTAACGCTGCCGGGCCGTGTATGCAGACGGCGTCGCCGCCGACTTAAAGCGCGCGCCGCGGCAGGGCGGTACTGCGTCGTGAGACAGCCTGTGGAGGCGCCCGGTGACGTGGCTGGGTAGCCAGAGTGGGGACAGACTGTAAACGGGCACAGTGAGGATCCATAAGAAACGCATTGTCGTTGATACAATCTGTCATATTTCAGTGTCAGTTAATAACGTATCTACCATTAAAACTTTCAATAGGTCAGATTCAATGTATGACCATTCGACAGTCACAGTCGGTAGAGCGAAATGATGAGGTAGCTGGTAATGTGATTCTTGTTTGCGCCTCAGTGGATCCGAATATTTTTATTACTAGTCTTCGCTTTTTCTGTTAGGATCTGATACTTTTATTGCACCGAAAAGAAAGTATATTCTCTAATATTCGATGTTACATATGTACGTTCCATCTGAGGATGGAGTTTGTTCGAATGGTTTAATCTACAAGACAGATTGCACTACATGCAGTAAGATATAACAAGAAAGTGTAAAACAATTCTTTTTTATTTCACATGTTGTGAAGATTCTGCTGCTGAATAGGAACAAATATAAAGTAAGACTTTGAATCGCGCTATTTGTTACGGAGCTTCTCTTTCTGCCTTATAACATGTCCGTGGACACTACACGCAGAACAACGTGACTCTCACGTGGACAAGAGAGGAAAGGCGCGTTTTAATAGCGCTAGCTTAAGAATTTTACGCCCATGCATTTTGTAAAGTGGGTGATAGAGAGAAACGTGTGACGAGGGCCTCCCGACCGCTCGCCTGGTGCAGGTCTTTCGACTTGACGCCACTTGCGCGTCCTTGGAGATGAAATGATGACGATTAGGACAACACGACACCCAGTCCCTGAGCAGAGAAAATCTCCAACCCAGCCAGGAATCGAACCCGTCTGTCACGCTGACCACTCAGCTACCGGGGCGGACAACCGGGTGATGTGTGACCCAGATGCTGCCGCTGCGGTCGCGTGTACCACGTTGACACGCACATGCTGTATGCACAAGTCAGAGCGTTCGGCAGCACTTTCAACTTGGCACGCTCAAGACTGACGTTCACAACACCGTCCGTGTAGTGACGGCATTACACTTTCCTAAAACAGTGCACGGAGATCGGCGTAAATACTGTTGAGTGGTACTTAAGATAGGGAAATAAATTAGTGAAATCAAGGTGAAGTGAAGTAGAAATTTAAAATTAATGAGAAACTTCGTTTAGCTTAGAAGAGTTACACTCTGGCAAACAACGGGCAGAGCAGAGGAGGCAATGACCGCGAAGTCAGCACATTCAGGAGAAGCTATCGTCCTCCCCCACGTAAGCAGAAGCTGTCGATTCAGCCGTCAGGGCATCGCCCGTCCGGCTCACGTGTTTCTCAATTGTCACACGTGATCAAAGGCTCTCGCCTACATTCCGAGAGCCAATGACCGACGTTAAGAAGATTCTTCGCGAAGCTTTTCGACGTGACAGAAGAGGCAACGACAGCGATGTTGTTCACCTCCAGTGAAGTGAAGTGAATAAGTACGCGAGACGCAGTGGGCCCGACAGGAGTAGCTTTCAGTTCAGTTCCGGTACAGTCGGTGCTCAAGACCGTCATGCAGGAAGATACTACATCGTACACAGAAGCACCGAGTCCGCCGCTGTAATGGAATAGCAAGCAGCAGCCTCGGCGCCAGAAGACAGAAGGTATTTGAGGCCAGATTTTTATGTACCCGAGTGACTCGTGAGGACGGGAAGGAGACAGCGCACATCCGAGTCGTCACCGTCCGATTCACGACTTCTTCCTCAATAATTAAACGGACCACCTCGCGATGCGCGTCTCCAGTCAACTGGGCGAAACGGCGACACGAGATACACACCGCCGTGCGTAATCAGACGCCGCCGCTCACGCAAGCAGAAGGCTTCGCAAACGACACAGTTGCCAGTATCCCAGCCAGAAACCCTTGTACAAAACTTTCAATAAAAGTTATCTTATGTAAAACTGCTGTTTCATTCTACCTCATACCTGAGGCAAGGATGAACCCACCCTGCAAAAATGTTGTTAAGAGAGAAAAAGTAATTTATTTAGTGTTTTTCACCCTGACATAATGCTTTAGAATCAAATGCCCTTTGCAGTAGTGCTCATCCTGACAGATGACCATCACAAACAGAGAAAACCCAGTTACAGTACGGAGTAGAGAGGAGCGGAGAGTATTCGTTGTGAAGGGGTGCCGTCGAGAATAGATACGATGTGTCAGGGGACGAAAAGCAGTTCGCTATAAAATTAACGAAGAATGCCAACAAGTTAGGAATTACTACAATAATAGTGATTGCGATATTTCTCTCGGCAGTTTAAACCGAGTAGGTGAGCGAGTAAGGTAACCAGGAAAATAACAATAGCTACAGTTGTATGCTATAGCATACAATGTAAAGAATTTCAGGCAAATAGTTACCACATGTTACAGGTCCTGTACTGGCCTTTCTGGATACAGAAAATTTTCGACTGATGCCCTGGCCAGCACATTCTCCAGATCTCTCACCAACTGAAAAGGCCTGGTCAATGGTAGCCGAGCAACGGGCTCGTCACAATACTCCAGTCACTACTGTTGATGAACTGTGGTATCGTGTTGAAGCTGCATGGGCAGCTGTACCTGTACACGCCATCCGAGCTCTGTTTGACTCAATGCCCAGGCGTATCAAGGCCGTTATTACGGCCAGGGGTGGTTGTTCTGGGTACTGATTTCTCTGGATCTATGGACCCAAATTGCGTGAAAATGTAATCACATGTCAGTTCTAGTATAATATATTTGTCCAATGAATACCCGTTAATCATCTGTAGCAATTTTAATGGCCAGTAGTGTATAAGAACAGTAATAGGACGGACCTGCAAAATTACAGTCCAATATCGTTGACATCCATTTGCTGCAGAATTCTTGAACATACAGCTACGGAAAAAATCGCAACACCACAAGCAGTTGTGAGAGATAAACGAAAGTTGGTAGGCGTGTTTCTACAATTGAAAAATGGTGTCAATTTAAATTTCGCGCCATTCGCATAAGAATGGTGTTAGTAGGGGCACTGTGAGGGTGCAGATCAGGTCTACTGTAAATACACGCCGTGGCGGTTGTGAGCGTTAGTTACCTTCTAGATTGGACGTGGTGGTTTGATCTTAGCCAAGAATGCCTTTGAGGAGACAGAGGCGCCATTACGATCATCTTAATGAGTTTGAACGAGGTCGTGTAATAGGGACACGAGAAGCTGGATGTTCCTCCAGCGATTTCGCAGGAGACTTGGCAGAAATTTAGCACTGTATACTGGCAGCGGTGACCGCGAGAATGTACGGTCGCAAAAAGCTCGAGCTCCGACCGGTCACGTGGCGCTACCAAGAGGGAAGGCAGTCGTGTCTGGCGTACGTCTCTGGCACATCACATTTCTTCTGCAGTAGCAATTCGAACAGCAGTCGGCGACATAACGAATTAAAAATCGATTACTTCAGGGACAGCCCCGAGCCAAGGGGCCCAGTAGCATGCATTTCACTGACCCCCAAACCACCGGCATTTGCGACACAAAACTGACATCGCACACCATTACAACACAATGCGTGCCCGTTTCAATGCTTGCATTCAACATTCTGATCGTTACATCTGTTATTAACTTACCAGCATGTCACTTTTGCAACGGCTTATTTCGCGCTTACGTTGCCCTGTGATGCTGCAATGTTAATTACTTAAATATCCTACATAGACAGACGTATTCCCGAAATTTCATTACTGTACATGATTTTTTGTTCGTTTGTTGCTATGATTTTTTTTTATCGCCAGTTCATTTGTCCAGTCGCGGAAGCCGTCAGGCTCTAATGCCACCCTGCAACACACCTCTGCCAGGCAGGCTGCATAGAGCATAGCCCCTGTATATCAGTAACTGCACAGTCCAGCGAGCTAAGAAAGTTGCAGCTCGGTCCGCAGAGGTCCTTCGTGTACACGAGACACTAGAACAGGTGGTGCACGCATCCGCGACAGGGTCACTGATGCTATGGACCTTCTGCTGCATCCACCGTGACACGTGCGGCCACGTGAGTGTGCCTCCCGGGCAGTCCCGTCGTAGCCGACAATTGGTGCCCACCGCTACGAACCCAGCATCGCCTCCGACTGCACACCGCCTTCGCTTCCTGTCCACAGTGTTAACTATACAGACGGCGCTTCTATGAAATCGGCAAAAAATCTCATACACCATTTAAAGAGTATTATGTCTTTGAAGAAAACTACACTGTCAAAAATTCCCTTTAACTAACAGCTAAAATTAAAAACATTTCCAATTCCTAATGATGGTAATTTCGTATCCTTTAACGTAGTTAATTTACTTGCTAACATTCACATTTTTGAGACTATTAAAATTACTGATGAGAATCTTCTCCAACACATAAACCTAATGTACAAGAAATTAAAGATCTCATTAGGTTATTACTTCTGATACTCTCCTACAACTATTTCCAGTTTAACGCTGAAATATATTTTACGACCGTAAGCCTATGCCGTGCCCATTTGTATAACAAGTACGCTTGCCAACAGTATTGTTAAACATCACAAAAGGCAGTACTTTAACAAATTGGTGTGGCCTGAGCAATTTTCCAGTCTTTAGGTACGGATCTTTCTGTGAGCGGTTGTATATAATTACTAAACATGGAGCTATTGTATCAGCACACTCAGAGGAACTTGACTGGTATACAATCTGGAACGGAAACCTTGCCTTTAATAAGTGATTTAAGCTGCTTTGCTACACCGAGGACATATGCTTCTCATTTTGGCACTTTCTGTTGACTGGGCTTCGGGAATACTTGCTTCGTATTCATTGCTGAAGGAGTTTCGGAAAACCACGTTTCTTAACTCTACTTTAGTAGCACTGTCATCAGTGACTCCACCGTTACTTTCGCGCAGTGAAGGTACTGATTGCGTCTTGACACTGGTGTACTTCATGCATGACCAGAATCTCTTTGGGTTTTTCGCCAGATTTCGAAACAGAGTTTTGTTGCGGAAATTATCAAGAGCATCTCGCTGTAGTAACCGCTATATTTAGAACTTCTGCAAAACATTGCTAGTCTTGCGGATTTTGGATTCTTTTAGTTTTGGCATGCTTTTTCGTTACTTCTGCAACAGCGATTTCACCCGTTTTGTCCATGGGGGATCAGTACCATCACTTATTAATCTATGTGGTATATATATCTCTCAATTGCAATCGATACTATTTCTCTGAAATCATTCCACATCTTTTCTACGCTTACATGATCAGATCGGAAGGAGTGGAGGCTGTTTCCTTAAAAATCGTTAAGAGCATTGTCAGCTTTTTTTAAACAGATGTACTTTAAGTTTCTTTTTGATGGTTATAGGTGTTACAGTATTCAGTGTACAGGCAACTGCCTTGTGGTCGCCAATCCCTGTATTCGTCAAGTACGCTTTCGTAACCATTTATGCTTCGAGTGGGCTCACGAACTAATAGTTCAAAATACTTTTTTTAGAAAGCATTCAGTACTATTTCAGGTGACGTTTTAAGCCTGCCGCCGGCTTTAAACGTGTAAATTTTCCAGCATATCGAGGATACATTGAAATCACCACCGACTATAATTGTGTGAGTGGGGTACCTTTTGAAATGAGACTCATGTTTTCTTTGAACTGTTCAGCAACTATATCCTCTCACTCGGGGGTCGGTAAAACGATCCAGTTTAGTCCGATTGACAAGTACAGCCTCTACCCAAACTATTTCGCAGGAACTATCTACTTCAGTTTCACTACAAGGTAAACTACTTCTGACAGCAATAAATACTCCAGCACCAACTATGTTTAATCTATCCCTTCTGAACGTTGTTAGGTCGTTTGAAAAAATTTCGGCTTAACTTATTTCCGGCTTTAGCCAGCTTTCCGTACCTATAACTGTTTGAGAGCTTCAGTGCTTTCTATTAGGGCCTGGAGCTCTGGTTCTTTCCCAACACAGTTACGATAATTTACAACACCGATCGTTTCTACAACCACCTTACTGTGTGTTACCTGCCCCCTTTTAGACAGACGCCATTTCTATGTTTTCCTGAGACCCTCTAACCTACAAATCCGCCCCCGCTACCCGTGTAGCCGCTTCCTGTGTATAGTGGACTCCTGACCTATTAAGCGGAATCCAGAAACCCACTACCCTATGGCACAAGTCAAGGACTCTGAGGCCTACACAGTAAGATAACCACCCGAGCCTATGGTTCATACCTTTCACTCGGCTCTGCACCGAAGGATCACAGTCAGTTCTGTCGATGATGGTGCAGATTGTGAGCTCCGCCTTAAACTCGCTTAACCATATCCGCTAAACAAAACCAGAGAGAATCTCCTCCAATCCAAAGCGACACACGCCATTGGAACCGACTGGGGCCACCACCTGCTATTGGCTGCGCCCTGTACTCTTCATGGCATCCGGAACACTCTTTACAAATCAGGAATGACTCCCTCACCTTGTGCACACTGCCGTCCTTCCCCTCCTTGGCAGCCATGTTATTAAGGGGGCCCAATTACTCGCCTATTATTGGAGTTCCGAACTACCAGCAAATTCACCTTCTGTGAACGCCCAGAATTTGCGTTCCAAGAAGCTTCCTCTGGAGGCCCTACGATCAGCCCCTCGCAAAGTCGTTCGCTGCCTGCCACACTTTGGAATGATCTCTCACTCGACCACAGGTGAGGGATCAACCTCAGCGCTGTAGACCAACATAAATTTAGGCTAATGGCAACAGTGCTGCTCAGAAATCTGCAGTCTGAGAAGACAATTCACAAATGCAAGGGGAAAAGACACAACAATGCTGTAAGTGAATATCAGAGACTTATCTATTATAAAGAACGTTCCTAGATGTAGAAAGCGACCGAAATTGTTAATTCCACTTATGAGATTCTAAAAGAATTAACTTATATGGTAAAATAAACCAAGTCTGCTTTTCTTCATGGTTACGTGACGTTACGTATATATCTGTTTTGTATTTTTATTCGTCCATGCCTTTCGTTTAAGCACTCACTCAAGCTAAACAGGTCTCTGCTGCCAAGTCATTATCACTTGTCATCGATGAAGGGTGAAAAACAAAGGAAATGTATTCACTTTCTTTTGCCTGATGGCGGATTTAAGGAGTGGGTATGCATAGCAAAAGCGCATTCTTACGCAAATTTGGTAAAAATAAACGTACGTTTATACCGTAACAGCGTTGCGTACGTGGATTAGGACTCTAGAATCATATTGATATACTAAGAAGGACAACCAAATCAGCATCCGCTGAAAAGTGGATAGTAGCACGAGGAGATTTATTTTTACTTTGCAGACTCTAAAAAATTCGAAGCCCAAGGGCCAGTTACAATCGAGTCCGCACAATTCGAAGGATGTAAGAAAAAGTTAGAATTAATTATTCTATTTAACTCGCCTTTATTCCAGATGGAATCAGGAAAAATCGAAATAAAATTGCGACTTTTTTTCAATTGTGTCCCCAGTTTTCTTACATGTTATTTCCTTTTGTATTTGAAACGGAAGGCACGCACAAATCTTCAAAAATACATAAATTCAGCTTCATTCATTTTTCAATATTGAACAAACTGTTACGAATGGATGCATTTTGTGAACTAAATTTCTTATAAACCACCTTATGTCTTTGGATTTAGCGTGTCACTTCTTATTTGTATCTGAGACTTCGGTTCCCAGACTAACCGTTAATGATTTAGCGTTCCGTTAAGCTATAACCTCAGACAAATACCCTTGCTACCCTGCATTGAGTAAGCCAATTCCATAAGCTTTCAGCAAGAGGCGGGAACTCGCCTCGCCGGTCTGCTTGCTCCCGCCTTTTAACAATTATCAGCAACATTATCTTTCTGCTCGATGATCGTTTGCAGCATGGATAGTAAAATCCCGAAACAATTCGTCACCTACTACTTCTCGAAGCATTCCACAGCGTCGAAACTCGTTTCTGTTTTACGAAAGTCGAAAACTTCCTGGAAGGTATTCTGACGTGAAAACGTCTAGTTTCTCCTTGGTCGGAGTTTCTTATATGACAAAATGGCGTCAGATTTGAATCACTATTAATTACGAGACCGACAGTGCGCAAACAAAGGTTAAGTCACGTGGTTGTCGCTTATTGCCTGTGTTGGCATATGCGGGTCATTGTTAGGAATCATCTTAGTGTAAAGTTGTAAGCTAGGATTCTCATTCGTGTGTCATTGCGATGAACAGCTTAGGGAGCGCCGCTAGGAGTAATAGAAAATAAAAGTATTTGCCGGAATATAAACGAAAATCTATATTGAGTTTAAACCTACGACACACAGGAAGAGTTCGTCTCAGGACTTGTAAATATGCTCTAAATTACAGAAAACGCGAGAAAAGCCTAAAAAGGGCAGCGCTGAGAGAAGGCGACAGCTCCCTCAGAGTCGGAAAAAAAGGAAGAAATTGCGCAACGCGATAACGTACTCAAAGGCTATATCGTACCCCAGCCACTGAAAAGTCCAAAATTGTGAGTGTGAACACTGTGATAAAGATATTGATAACTAAATTTCATATTAATATGAAACACATGTTACGATTTTATCCCGACGTTCTCACGAAAAATCTACGGCGCAGACCTGAACTGCACACACAGAAATTTATTTGCAACGGATTAATAATATGCTGTGGTATTTCGTGCACTGTTAAAACAACTGATGAAACAGACAGAATTATCTGGTGTAAGCTAGGCGTTGACTTGTAATTACAGAATGTCTGCGGGTCGCTCTGTTATGACAGTCGACTCGATTAGTGAAGAAGTTGCTTCGGTTTTCTCGAGGCATTTGGGAACAGGTTGAAACAAACGATTAACAACCGTCGACTGCATACAGTCGCAAAGGCTGATTTCAAATGTCTTTGGTAACTGTAAAGCTACTTCACCTGGGTAGGGGGGACAGCTACTAGTCGGAGGTAAACACTTCCCCCTCACAGCGTTCTAATGTTGCCGGCTACACTATGCCACTCAGCGTCCGATGTAAACACAGCCGACAACAGGAAGTGTGACAGGACTACCAAACCGAGTTCAGAGCAGGAAACGGCCGGGGTCCCCGGTGGTCTAGTGGTAAGGGGGTCTGGAACGTTCCAGCGCCTCGGCTGGGGCTATTCGCCCCAGCTGGGCCGGGGTTCAATCCCCGGCCGGCGCTGGAATTTTCAGATTTCCGAACACTAGCCTCCACCTCTGCCCTGGCATGTGGCGCATGCCGGGCACCCCCGTGGGGTCCGTGCTTCGGATCCCACGTGGAGCTCACTCCCTCACTACAAAATATACCTCATTATGCTGCTGCAATCACTTATTTTAAATTTTAATACGCACACTTTCTTCACCAGACCACATCTGCATATATTTTCCAGGTACTTTCTACATATTATATCTCACTGTCAAAAGAAACAGCATAGTATCATGAACATTTGTAGGATTACAACAATGAAATAATATCCTTACTAAAAAAACTAATACGTTTTATTTTCGTTTTTGTTCTAAATGCTGCTAAGATAACTACAAGAAATTGGAAGCTGTTTTGGTATTTAATAATCAGTAATTAGAAAAATAAATTTGGCTATAATACTGACACATATATTACATATTTACTTAGTACATTCTCAGTGCAGGAACAGGATAAATTGTTTCAATGTCAAAAGAAATGCAAAATATTATATCAAATTTTTTTTTAATTATTCAAGAGTCAAAATGAGATTATGATATGACACAGGTCACTAATGAGGTACTCTCTTTCTTTGTATGAAAGAGGATAATTATCCTGGTTTTATGTGAGCTAAATGTTAAATTAAACAGATAACATTTAACATTTAAAAAACGAATTTCTTGACGATTTTACTGACAGGTCTACATGTTTCATATTATATTTCTGACGGTAGTTAGCTGACATCCTCTCAGGCTCAGCTTTATATGAAAGTATCTTGCAGGTCAGAAAATAAATTTTATTACTACCTCTACAGATTCAGTTGGTCTATTGTTGTTGTACTATTGTTGCATTGCGAGAGAGAGACTGCTACTATAGCTGTTTTCTTTTTCTATGAAATTCCGTGCCATAACTCCATTCTAAATGCTAAAAATCGTGGATAAACTTTTAGCAATACTATTTCCTTTTCACCACATCGCTGCTAGGTGTCGCTACTGGTCCCTCACACAGTCAGTTGTCTGTAGCGCAGGGCTTCGCTACCAGTGGACTCTAGCGGAGCTGGCGACGACTCACTCTGCCGGGATTTGCTGCTTCATTCCTGAACGAGTACGCCGGCTGAAATACCCGCTAAATCCTCACACTAAACGAGAAGCGTAATAGCACCAATACCAAATAAGGCAACTCGTGGTCAGTGCGAATATTTTCAAACCACCACTATGATAACTCCTAGCTGAAAATACTGATACAAACTATTTGCAGAGGAATGGAGCACCTTACAGAAGCTGATTTAGAGGAAAATCAATTTGGAGGGTACTTCACCCATATTTATAACATCTTTCGATACAGAAAAAACTTTTGACGATGTTGACCAGAATATACAGTTTGAATTTAAGATGCAACCAGGAATAAAATATAGAGAGCGAAGCATTACTTAGAACTCCACCAGAAACGAGACAGCAGCTGTACGAGTTGAAGGACATGAAAGAAAGGAAATACGTGACAAGTGAGTGAGACAGGATTCTAGTCCATTCCCTGATGTTATTCATTCTTTATACAGGGTGTTTCACAAATCATGCTTCACACTACTCAGGGCTGTTCAGGGGACGTAACTGATGAAGTTTTACATAGGAATCTACTTCTGAAAACGTCAGCCAGCGACGCTACAGAGCGTCAAAGTTATAGATACCGGTGCCTACAAAAATAGAGGGATCCCACGAAGATGTTACAACCTTTCTAAGATGATGCAGATGGAAAAATGCATAAATTTGAGATTATGTCCTTGTACCGGAAAATTATAACAGAGAACCTTTCTGTTACCTCAGTATGTACCGTTATCGTTGTTGCTAAGATGTAGGACAGGAAACTTTCAGGTGTGGTGGTACGGAACGAGAGAAGAAAACAATGTGCAGTACACATAGGCTGTTACATGCATACATCAGGAACCATGAGCACTTGTTCATCTTCGCTAGCGTTCTTTGTAGGAACTATATCGCTTCTGTCCGATATTTTGAGAATGATACAATTATTTTTTCCTAAAACCTAGCAGCTGAATAGTGCTTGAAACGATATAAATGGTACTTATGATTTATGGTATGGAGACAGAAACGGTAGTTCACTTTAATGATAACAATATTCAGTAATGTTTCTGCAAAATGCCATAACACCCAAATCCTGAAACATAATCGGATATTTCGAATGTGGTACGACACCAGCTGTACAGTTTACTGGACAGATACAGAGTTTTCCGAAATTCTAGCACTTTTAGAGGGAACTAAGCAACAATATTTTTAATTTGAACCCCGTACGGAAACGTATACTTTCCGTGCTACAGCCGTTTGAATACATGTTTGCTAGGTGGGTATGCAACAGGGTAGCCATCGTGGGATGGCGGAAGGGGTGGGGGAAGATGCTTACGTCGGATGTCATTCACCGTCAGCCCTGCCACTCTGACAAGGCTCGTGCGTCACTCAAGTGTCTGTCAGTATTAGAGCAATATTGCGGAGTGCACTTTTGCCGAATACACCGATATGATCCTACTGTATGGCGAAGTTCGTCGCCTTTATCAAGCTCGTTCTCAGCAGCGTCCAACTTCACGGCATACGCTTTTCGCCACAACTGCGCAACGACTTTGAGATAATGGTGCGTTCACCGTCAGCACGGGTGACTGCAGTGCTACAAAGAGACGCAGCGCACCTAAGTTTGAAAAGGCCGTATTGTAAAGAAGAGTGTTTCTAAAAACTTATCAAGTTTCCTTTCAATGAGTGGAATTGTGGAACTATCGCTGTACTGGGTCACAGCTAATGACTTACTTGTACAAGTGGTCGCGTTACTAACATGTTTTCCGACGGCTGTAGCGAAGAAACGGTGCGTTACAGGAGATGGGTTCCAATTCAGAATACGAGTATTGTGTACTGATTCCCCATCTACACTAGGAGTTTGTAACGGAAATTTCGGAACATCGTGCATGTTTCCGGTATATTGTACAGTTGTTGTTCCACCATAATAGAAATTTCGAATACATTTCATAATTTCTGAGAGCTCATCAGGCGCGACTACCGTGTCCGCAGTATAAAACCCAGGGGGCCTCTTGCGTACGGGGGCTCCGACGCCCACGAGAACAACTGTAGGTAGAGAGCGCAACACAGCTTCTTTGATGGACATTTCACTCTAATGCTGCCAGATGTGTCTATTTTTAGAGGTATCTTGAACCGCCTCGCACCAGCTTTAAGCTCAAAGCCGAATGTCCCAAATTCTGGCCACTGCTAACATTCTGAAATACACTATCGGATCAAAAGTATCCAGACACCTGGTAGTGGACTTCAATATGCGGTATGACCACCTTTTGCCATTACGAGGGGTTAACCTCTGCTGGGAACGCTTTCAGTGTAGACGATATTTTATGCATCACACATGTTGAGAGTTTCATCTGTGTGTACGTACGTGACAATACACTGGCCAACAAGATCTCCACCTCTCTCCCCAATTTTGGAGCTATATGGGATTATCCTTGCAACCAGGTCGAGATTTTGACGATGTAACAAATCAATTGAACTGAATATGGTACGACATCCGTCAGGAGGACATCCACCAACTTTATCAATGAAGATCAAGTCGAATAGCTGCTTCCTTAAGGGCCAGAGGTGGCCCAACGCGTTATGACTTTCTCCTGAATGAGTCACCCAATTTAACAGCAATTGTTATCATTTGTTTGCCTTTACACGTACATCACATCTAACGATTTCCTTCACACTGGGATAATTTATTGGTGGTACTGCTTAGGGTGTAAATATGCAGGGTGTATCAAAAAGGATCAACCGATTTTTTTAAAAAAAGTAACTATTATGTTATTCGACATATGTGCGTGAATAGCGTACTGCTGGAAAGAGCAAACCCTACGGCTTTACATGGTTACCGCTTGGCAGCAGCACTGTCCGACCATTTCAGTCCTAGTAAAAATGGTGTCGCGGCGTCAGGAAGCGTTTTGTGTTCTGCATTTTGCGCAGTGTGGGCAGTAATAAGTGTTCGACGTGACTTTCGTACAAGGTACGATGATGATCCTCCTACAGCACAGAGCATTAGATGATGGCATCAACGATTAAGAGAAAGAGAAGGTTTGCGGAAAGGCGAATCGCCGGGCCGTCCCCGAATGCCTGACACAGACGTCAAACGCATCCGCCACAGTTTCACGAGGGGTCCGCAGAAATCCGTTCGCCGTGCAGCTCGAGAGCTCAGCACGTCCCCGATGTCCGTCTGGCGTCTCTGCGTCGACGTTTATGCATCAAACAATATTAAATTCAGCTAATGCGAGCTGTTCGTGAGGGCGATACATCGTGTGAAGTTCCATAATTTCACTCTTGTCAAGGTGGAGGATGGCCGTTTTCTCCCACAGTTAGTGTTTAGTGACGAGGCAACACTCCATTTACACAGAGAGGTGAACTGTCATAATGTGACAATATGAGGTACGGGACAACCACATGAAGGTGTACAACATAAAATAGACTCTCCTAAATTTAATGTATTTTGTACAGTTTAGAGGGAAAATGTGTATGATTCATATTTCTTTGCCGGAAACACTGTTACAGTAAGCATATATCTCGATATGCCTGAAAACTTTCTCTTCCCACAGTTTGATTCGAACGACTTCATTTTCCAATGCGATGGGGCACCGCGACAGTGGCATCTGGAAGTGTGGGAATTTCTAAATCAAACGATTGCTGAACGATGGATCGTTCACACTGGACTAAATCACTCACCCTTAGACTACTAGACTCCAAGGTCACCGCACCCGACTATATGTGATTATATATGTATGGTTTTGTAAGAGACTCTTTATGTACCTACATTACCAACAGCAATAAATGAACTGAGACATCGCATAACAGCACCTGTGGAAACTGTAACTCCAGACATGCTTGCTGCAGTGTTGGTACAATTTGAACACCGCATTGACATGTTCCGTGCATCTCAACGATGCATATTGAACACCAATGAAAAGGATGAAAATAACTTTTTTAGTTTTCGTACATCAAAGGACAAAATTCATTGTATTCATTGTATATGTTTCTTAGTTCCAGAAATATAGACGGCCCAGGTCGGATGATTGTTTTTGATACACCACGTATAGATAATGCACTTCAAAATCTCCCAATAATTAGGCCACTACCAAGATGGGAGACAACAAGTAGTCACACATGCGTCTTTGCAGGTGTTGGATAAAAAGTGGTAGCACAATGCCATAATATGACGGATGTGAGTCATTCGGTACGCACACTTTCTGTTGCTGACAGATGGTGGGCTGAAGTAGTAAAGTCAGCAGCACAAGTCGTGTTTGAGTCAGTTGCAGTGTGTACTCTCTCAGAGTTGGAGAGGCTAGCTCGAGTGCCTTAATAGTATGTTTGGGAAACACGAAAAACGTGCTTGGGTGCAGACTGGAAGGGCACGTGGTCGGAGCGCGCAACAATCTTTCCCTCCAGTGCTGCATTCTACCAACTTACACGACGCCAAACGACGAGCCCTGTGCAGGAGCACCGCATACGTGGCAGCGGGACATACTGGGACATCCACCGTATTCATCCGGTAGAGTCCCCCCAATTATGGCCTGATCACCCAAATGAACGAAGTATTTCGTGGCACGTCTTACAGCAAATGATAAGACACCATATGGCGGTCCTAGCGAGACATCATCACAGATGGATGCACAGACAGTGTATGACATCTTTCATGTGGGTGTGGAAAGTGATCGAGACGCGAGACGGAAATGTGATAAAGTGAATTTTAGTCAATGAAGACTGACATGAATTATAGCCAAACTGCCACTACTTTTCATTCACCTCCATGTATATTACCATACCCGTTTATTTTTACTCATAAAAATTTGTCAGTAATCTTGTATGAAATGTTTTCACAATTTTGGTTTGTTTTCTAGATGTATAGCAATTCGGTAAGAAAAATGGAAGAGTTTGATTTTTACTTACAATACTGCTCTGGCTGCACATTTTTCTGGGATCGGAACTGATGCCCTTAGCGTGAATGTACTTTGGCTTGCACCACAGCACATTTACTTGACGCAAAATACGACGAAATACTCTGCCAATACAGTTCGATTACCGTCTCGTAACTGTTGGACCTGGTGGTCTACCGGCACAGCGCGTGCCTGCAAATCGAGAATCTCGGGATCGAATCCCAGATGAACAAATAAATTTTTCTGTCTGCTTTTAATACAGCCTTCACCTCTCAATGATATGAGGAGTCGGTAGAAACAACATGTGGTGCGGATTCCACGTTAAACTGCCGATTCCCTTTCCCCGGTTGGACAACTGGAGTACGTTAATGATAAGCATGTCTTCAAAGTGCCGTCCAATTGAAAGACTTAAACGAGGGCACTGAAATAAGCGAAATTTATTATTATTATTACACTGTCCAGTCGCAGTAATCTGACCACGTGTTAAAATACCGAATAAACACCTTCTGCAGCACGAGACGTACAGGAATAGAGTCAATGATGTAACGACAGTCATAAGAAGCCATTCCTACCCCAGTACTTGTCATGCTGCGATAGAATTCTATCGATTGAGGATCCGTGGCACAAACTACTCGATCGAGGTGACCTTTCAGATTCTCGATTGGGTTTAAAGGCGGAAAATTTGGTGGTGAGGGCAGTACGGTAAATTCATCCTAGAGCTTTCAGAACCACGCACATACACTGCGAGCTATGTTACACGTGCATCTAGGGGTGTATTTGGTCCCCAAGGATAGGTGCGTACTAGGGTTGATCAATTGTGCCTTTCAGAACAACGAGATCACCCAGGGAGTGCCACGAAAACATTGCCCACACCATAACACTCCCTCAGGGTTGCAGGGCGTTTGCTGTACTGCTCCATTTCCTTTCCTAAACATTAGCTTAATGCTACGTCTTAACATATCGTTCTGTTACTTAACAAACAGCTTCAATGTTCGTCACCATATTTTCTGAGGCTCTTACATTTCTTAGTTATTTTACCTTTCTAAGGGCATTACTCACACCTTAGGCCAAACATTTACTTTACTGAGACTTATTACTTATCTGAGGTATCTTAATCCTTTTTGATTTTCTCTTACACTCATTCCTTACGCTTAACCTATACTGCACTGAGGTTCTTTCCTACTCATTACTTAAACACTTTATCACTTAAAAACTACGATAGAGAAGAAGGAAAGACGATAGAATTTTAGTTCTGAATGAAAGAAGAGGTAGGTTGACAATACGGAAAAGAAAGTGGAAGAAATATTGTCAAACGACTCGAGACCTAGTGCTCGTCACGCACTTAGCTCTGCAAAGAGTGCAAAGCTCTCTGAGGTATCTACTCACTCCTGGCCACGTCTCTCTTTTGAACATATCTTTTCAAATCCACAATGTTCCTAAGCCCTAACACCTTATGTGATTTCACAAACTCCAGTCTATAAGCATTTGGGTGAGGCTTCTCTACGATTCTAAATGGGCCCACGTACTCATCGGTAAACTTCTTTGTTTCTGACGTAAGTTTCTTAGATCTTTCCCTAGTTTTCACTAGCACTAGATCCCCTACCTGAAAACTAGTGGGATCAGCTCTTGCGTCATGCCTTCTCTTTCTTTCCAGGGCCTTCTTTCTTATATTAATACGTGCCAGTCTCTCCTTCTCTTCGATGGCTATGTCTGTGAGATTTGGAAACTCGACCAGGTCGAATAAAATATTATTCGGCCTAATGTCACACATTAGCTCTACTGGTGCATATCCTGTGGCTTCATGCTTCAGATGGTTTATTACTTCTTCGAAGTATTCAATATAATTGGCCCAAGCGGAGTGTTTTTTATGACAATATGTTCTACACAATCTGTTTAACTCCTTCATAATTCGCTCACACATGTTCCCTTGAGGAAAGTACGCGGAGATTTTTATGTGATCGATACCTCTCTGTTGTAAACATTCACTAAATTTCTTAGAGATAAACTGGGGCCCATTGTCTGACAATATTGCCTTTGGCACTCCTATCTTCCCAAAATAGTCCTTCTCCAACTTATTCACTAATACTTTAGAGTTGGCTTTCTTAATTGGGTAAAATTTTACGTACTTAGTAAACCCATCCACCATCACAAACACATATTCACATCCCCCTCTAGACACTGGTAGTGGACCAAATAAATCTACAGCTACTAAATCCAGCCGATTTTGTGGTTCTACTGAATACATCTGTCCTTGGATAGTTCTATTGTTGGCCCTAACTTTCTGGCAACGATCACAGGATTCTAATCGCTGTTGCACCCTTCTCCACATATTATCAAAAATTACCACTTCACTTAACTTAGCTATACATTTACGAGCGCCATAATGCCCATACTTACAATGTACGTAGTCTATAAGTGCATCTACATGTTGCTCCGGAAAACATATTTTCCAATTCTCCTCACTGTCTTTCCTGCGCCTAAATAAGACATCTTTATGCACTTTATAGTAGACCAGTAATTTTGGGTAGTCTGGATGACCTAATCTACTCTTTACTAATTTAATGTTGTCATCCTGGTTCTGTTCCCTCCGTAGGTTCTTACAAATGCGCTTAATTAAGCCATCGTCCTGGAGCTGCATGATGGCCAACATTACTTCATTCTTATCGGTATTTCTTAAAGATTTCCCTTCTTGTCCTGTATCTTTCACACTTCTTGATAAGGCGTCCGCCACGATGTTCTCGGAACCCTTAATGTATATCATCTTATAATTAAATTGCTGTAAATACAGGGACCACCTTCTTAATCTAGCATGTTTTAGCTGACATGAGTCTAAATATGTAAGGGCACTATGGTCTGTGTAGATCCAAATTTCATGTCCTAAAAGGTACTTTTCAAATTTTTGCAGGCCGAAAATAACAGCTAATGCTTCAAGTTCAGATATACTATAATTTTTCTCGGATTGTTGCAATGACCTGCTCGCAAAGGCTATGGTCTTGTGGACTTCCTCTTCTCCTTCTTTTTCCAACTGAAATAGTTCAACTCCTAACCCGTAACCACAAGCATCAGATCCCAGACAAAATGGTTTCGAAAAATCGGGATGGTTCAAAATCTTACTATTAATAAGAGCTTCTTTCAATTCTTCAAACGCCTTCTGATACTCAGAAGTCCATTTATAAACTACATTTTTCTTTAAGAGTTCTCGCAGGCACGGTGCATTGAATAATTGTCCAGACACAAATTTTCTATAAAACCCAAACAAACCAAACATCCCCTTTAATGCTTTACGTGTTGTAGGTGCAGCATAATCCCTTATTGCTCTAATCTTTTCTGGATCCGGCATGATACCATCGCCACTCACTATGTGCCCCAAGAATTTAATTTCTTTCTTCACAAATTCAGTTTTGTCTAGCTTCAATTTCATACCCCCCAATTTTATGGCCCTCAATACTTCATCCAATAACATACAGTGTTCCTCCCACGTTGGTGTCGATATCAAAACGTCGTCTACATACACTGTAATTCTTCTTAGTAGATGGTCCCCTAATACCTGCGACATAGCTCTTACAAAGGCACATACACTTATATTTAAACCAAACGGCACCACCTTATACTGATAACATCTACCTTCGAATAAGAATGCCGTGTACTTTCTTGATTCCTTTGCTAACGGTAGGTTCCAATATCCACAGGTCACATCCATGGATGTAAAGAACTTAGCACCTTTAAACTTTTGTAGCAGTTCTTCAATATTCTCCGGACGGTCACTCTCAGGTAGTACTATTTTGTTTAATGCTCGAGCATCCAACACTAGTCTAATTGAGCCATCCTTCTTAGGAACTATGACTAGCGGGTTATTGTACACACTAACAGCCCTTTCAATAATTCCCCACTCTAACATATTTTGAATTAAGTGACGTACTGCCTCCTTATGTACTTCTGGGATTGCAAATGGTTTTTTGAAGAAATGAGCGTCTTTCTGCACTGTCAAAAAACACTCATAATCCTTTACTAGCCCTGGTTGATCTGAGAAAACCTCGGCATGTTTGACTAGTATTTGTCTTAAATCGTTTTTCCTTGCTTCATCAATATCAATTAATTCTAGTAATTTCTCCTCGATCCTATTTCTGACACTCACAAGCTCAGACGGATCCTCTACTTTTTTGCCACCGTACTCATTATAGCCCTCCAAGAATTTCTCTGTTTTACAAATACATATAGGAAAATCATTCTGCTCAGGATCCTCACATAGCTGCTTACCGATGAAAGGTATAGTAATTAGTTTACCCTTAATTTTTACCATAACATCATTGGTAGAAAAATTCACCCATCCTTCATATTTATTCAAAAAGTCAGCCCCCACCAATATGTCTACACTCAGTCCATTTATAACTAAGAAGTTCTGTCTTATTTCTACTTCCTTAAATGCTATGGGTAGAAACACTTCCTGTTTTACTGTCTTCTTAGTCTTACCGGTTGCTACTACAATGTTCAAGCCACTTACTGGCATCTTAACAATCTGTTTACTGTTAGGGAGTTCATTTACCAAGTTCTGGGATACTGCACAGACTTCCGATCCAGTATCTATCAAACATTTAACTGGTTCATTTAATACTCTTAGCTCTACTATCGGTTGCCCTAAGTACTCTTTATTTATTTTGGGTTCTGCTTCCTCCAATAAATCTTGCACAATTTCTCTCCTTTCGAAGCCTGTCTTTTGGGTGGCAATCACATTCACACTTACAGGGTTTATTTCATGCTTATTATCACCCTCAATTCTAGTGGCAGCTCCTATTAGCCTATCCACTATTGCTAAGTCAAAACATTTTTCCAATGTTTCCCCCTCTTTCTCATTAACCTCCTTTTCTACGACCCTATCCAAGGCGTCGTCATTAACCTCTACCTCCTCCTCTAATCTATCCTCTTCTTCGTAACTATCTACAACATCAATTATCTTATCAAGCACAGTCACAACCCTGCCATTATTACTGTTCTCACCCCTATCCGACAGCTCTTCATTAGTTTTACTGTGCATAATGTCTTTCTGATTATTACCCTTATAACTAGTACTTAGTTCTTCAATAAGTGGCTTCTTATGATTATTCTTACAGTTAATTGGTTCATTAACCTCCACTTGACTTAAAGCTACTATCTCTGTCTGTTTTACGTTATCCTCCCTAAATTTTGTAGCAACAACATTTATGTTAGGTGGTCGTTCAGGCTGCTTTCTTATGAATGGTTTTGCCAGCGGATTTAACTTTAAACGCTGTTGCCTACGATCGCCAGCACACTCGTAGACAATTAATGGTTTTCCGAGCGCGGTGCGTCATCACTATGCCTCCAGCTGACCGCCTCACCTCCTGACATCTGTCGGCCGCTGTCATACTGCTCGCGTTCATTGAACCTGTTAACATATGTTCTTCCTCCACCACGTGAACTGCCACGGTATCCGCCGCCTCTCTGAACACCCATCCTATTAATGTTTACATCCGCGCGATTGTCATTCTGCCTAGCAGGCGGGCAATGCTCCCTCCTCATGTTTTCTTCTTCTTTTTGGACGGATTCAACCCTTTCTAAATACTGTACGAACTTGTCAATGTTATCTCGGGGCGCAGATATGATCTTAGTTTTCCAGTTCCACGGTAGCTTATTTTCTACCCCTAATATGATCTGTTCTGTTTCTAACTTATTACTAAGGTAGGACAGAGTTGTTACCCACCTTTGAACAAATCGTTTGATGCCCTCTCTCTTGGGGTCATACTTCTCTCCCGACCAGAACCGATTAAGAACATCCATCTGCTTTCTCTTTCCCCAGTATTCCTCAAAGAACGCTAATTTAAATTCTGACAATTTCGCGTATTTTTCAGAGGCTAAATTCCCCCATACTCTGGCCTCTCCCATCAAATTTGAAGTGATAAAGCCTATCTTTTGTTTATCGCTCCATACTTTCGGCAAAACGTCTTCAAAATCGTTCCAAAATTCTCTGGGGTGCATGTTCTTACTTGGGTCAAATTTTAAAAACTGTCTGTGGGTAACATACGCAACCTCGGTAGATTCAATTATTCCACTGGAAATTATACTACCACTACGGTTAGAAACACACTGTTCTACTTTGGTTAGTCTGCATTCATGCCCACAAAGTTGCTCATTCACACTTTCACTGAAATGGCTTATGTGAGTCTCTAAATTATTAACCTTATTTACAACTTGCTCTCCAAGTTTCTCACACCGAATTTTGGTATCATTTACTTTACATTCTAAGGCGGCATGATTAATTTCATTGGAATTCTCTACCACTTTTATGTGCTCACATACTTTATCTAATTCTGCATCAACATGGGATTTAAATTGCTGTTGATCCTCAGTAACCTGTTCGATTCGTGTCGTCAATTCACTTTGCACTTGAACAATATTTTCTGTACATTCTAGTTTAACCTGCTGTATTTCAACATTTACTTTACTACTGAGCACTGCTAAATCTTGCTTCCAACAGTCTCTGAGATCGGATATTTTGGAATCTAAATCAGCGCCCATTTTAGTCATCTCATTACTTAAATCAGATCCTAATTTAGACATTTTTGAATCCATTTTACTTGACATATTAGTTTCCATTTGTGACATATTAGTTTCCAATTTTGATATACTGGAATCCATCTTACTTGACATATTGGAATCCAACACGTTCATCTTGGTTAATAGATTCATCAGCATACTGGCGACATTATCCTTCGCCCCCTCATTTGCTGATACAATGTCCCTATTAACATTAACTACCGGCATGGGTAACTGTAACTCACTGGGCACTGACATATTTGGATCTGACTCCAAACTATAATTAACATAGGATGAATCAGTCAAACTACTACTGAAATTGGGTTGAGACACGTCTAAACTAAAATTCATGGGGTCATTTTCCCCTGTCTCCATCCCACTATGACAACTTAGTTCCGCCTTTTTGTCACTTGGTTGAAACTCAGCCATTTTTCTCAGTTTGACTCCACAAACACACAAAGTTTTCAAAAGCACTGTACTTAACTTTGTGCTTCGGCGTGCTGCGTTGCTGCTAGATGAAACTGCGGGTCCGTTCACCATACACTGCAATGCTGTACCAGTTTCCGGGCCCCCGCTCGAATCAGCGCTGCCAACTGCCACTGCTGTCGTCGCCTCTGCGTAGTCTCCGTAGCTCGTCGTCTGCCAGACGCCGTCGTAGACTGCTATTCCAATCGGCGCGTAGTCACCGAAAAATTCTTCCGTTCCGTACAACACATTACAGTTCACGGACACTTTCACTGTCCTTCCTATTCACGTGGCGATATCAATTTGTACGCTACACAGTTCCTACACATAGCGAGCACTTCTGTATTGTCCGGTAATTGTCACTACTGCTTTTTTTGAAATTCACTGGAATTTACTATTTTTTATTTCCCGGCCGATGCACCACTTGCGACGGGTCAGGCTCTTATCGCGCAGTTTCCTTTCCCTGAAAGAAAATCCACCTACCTCGTTTCTTAGGTAGTTGCTGCACTCGCCTCTCCTGATAGCAGCTACTGGAAAAATTGCAGAAAAGCAGTGTTGAAGAAACTGCAATTTAATAGCCGCTCACCGGAGGCCGCGATACATGTTTGCTGAAATACAATCTATGAGCAATCTTCCTAAATAAATTGAGTTATTGGAATGGTAGTAATTGTTTACTCAAACGAGAACGCGAAGTTGGTAATTCTATTTAAGCTCTTTATTGTCTTTAAGCCTGATCATCAACCCGCTAATCTACGTTTGAAGAAAGTTCAGTTCACAATTCTATCCACACTCAAACCCCGCCAGAATTAGCTTTCAAAGTTACGGAATTTACTTAACTGCAACACAGACGATTTTCTAACATACACGTTTGCAGTCGATGTTCAATAATAGTTCGTTTTTTAACGTTAATGCTCGCCATAAGCACTTAGTAAAAGTTTACGAAGTACCGCCACGCTTTTAATTATTAAAGTTACTCGCGTCTTTCGCGGAACGAAAAAGTCACAACTCGCTCAAACTCACACTACGCGTTACTGGACTCTTCCAGTCTCAAATCGCACAGTACCGAACCGATGAAGCCGTTTTATGACTTCATTTTACACATTATTCGCGAGGACACATCAAGCATGTCTCTTCTCGATCACAGTTCCTTCGCGACCCCTCATCCACTCGCGACTCTCTCTCCTAGTCTGCTAACCGTCCTCGCATCTCATTGGCTCACACATCACACAGCCAATCAGAATTAACTCTTTGGGTGCGCCTCGCGCCAAAATCTAGCACGCACCAGTCATGACTTCTGAATCATTTACGTCATGATTTCTTGTTACACAAAATTTACTGTATAATTTAACAAACCGAAAGGAAAACTAGACTTTACTTTATTTCCAGAAATTATTTAAATACTCGCGAACGTTCTGGCTGCTTGTACAATACCATACACTCTTGGACATCCGACATTCACTAAGATGGGGAACCACTGGCGACTCTGTTCCCACGGTTACATCGTCTGAACACTTGCGAGTTCCAACCTAGATTTTATACACTTGCAAAGAATGGCGAATGTCCCTCTTTCATTCACTCAGGCACACTCATTCACTCTCACCTACTCATATAAAATAACTGTTCACAAAAATTCAAAACATTTATGGTTTTAACAAAGTTATAGGTGAATTTCTAAAAGTAAAATTCTCAAAATAAATACAAAAGCACGGAAGGTGATTTTGTTTCATAGTTGGATGGTCACTGAAGGTGATCTATACATAATGGTATTTATTTAGACTCGAAAATTGTAGAAATTTGCGTTTTCTGTAAGATTTTTCTAATTTCCAAAATATGCAGGTTTCAAAGCTCAAATTTGGATGACTTATTTTTATTCATAACAGAAACTAGTATATTAACTTTTAATTTCCTCAGGTTCCTCAGTTAGAAGTTATTAAAGATGAAAGTTCCACGTTATACACGCGGCTAGTTAGCGCACAGGTCTTACATTCTCACGGTACAGACATGCCATATGGTCGTGACGTCAGACGAACGGACACCGGTAATCTGCCCGCTACAGCACATATGCTAATCTGATGGCTACTTTACAGTCTGTCTACATTTCACAGTAAATATTTGATAGAAAACTGTGCGCTCGCACTAGTTGCGACGCCACACACCTCCTGAGGAAACTAAATTTTTTCATTCATGACAAACTTTTAGTTTTCTAAAAAAATTTCTATTAAAGATTTACTCAAACAGCTATTTAACATTTATAGTTCCTATACATCAATCATCCACTTATACCTAGGGCTGACGACCTACAAAACATCTTATATCTAAACATGCACTTTTATCATCATTCAAAAAAAAAAAAAATTTTCAGATTACAAAATTCTATTTACAAATTCCTGAAAGAGAAAACAAACCTAAATACTATCTTGATGTACGTCACACGCACACTAACACTACTATCGCTATGGTGAGCGTCACTTTTTTACCACTTACACTTAAGATTTTGATAGCACTCGTAGTTCGACCGGGTCCTGCTTGGGAGGTCCATTTCAAGTCTCGTGCTACCACCTCTGTTTACTTCGGCGCACCTGAAACATCAGCTGGCCTCAGTTCCCTTTCTAACTGCTACGTCTTAACCTACAGCAGCGATAAATGGCGCTATCTGCTTGACTCTAAAGTCTCATATTTTTGATAAAATTTACTTTACAGTATGTACAATTTTCAAATTTTTTTTTTTTTTTTTTTTTTTTTAAGTGAAAAGTGAATTGACTTTCCTAATGCAGTACCGAAGTGGCACATTTACTCTTTAATTACTTCTTCATCTCATAATCAAACAAGTTATGGTTACATAAGAAATACTAAGAAAAACAATTCCTACAAATAGTTCACAAATACATAATAAGTCTCCGCCAGCACTGGTGACTCTCCAGTTCCTGTACAATACACAACAATATAAAATATACACAAAATTATCAATATTACAATTCTGTCTCCAGGCAATCTCCTGTAGTCCTGTATCATAAATTAAACACTGAAAAATACATATTTACTTATTCATTTATCAACACTACAATCCTTATACTAATCTCTACGACAAACTTGGGGAGCTTTGTGTGTCTCTGGTCAAAAATGGAATCGATGTCATGGGTACTTTCCTCATCTCACATATCTGGAGTTACTTCAATTTCTTGTCAACATCAGGTTTTCTCTAGTCACATTCGGGTTTAATTTACAACTCTCATACTCATACTTCACACACTCAGGTTAGTATTTGTTAAAGCGTTTCCTACTAATCTGCGAAACCTCGTTACCCATACTTTCTAACATACATCCACCTCCTGAGTTACCAACGTCGCCTCAGCTCTGTTTACATTCGTAGCCTCACTTCCTTTTGTTTACAAACATCTCCTCTGTTTACCAACAAACGCCACCTCTGGTTACCAACATTAAGCTTTTTATTTACTCACCTTCGTAGCCTCACTTTTTCCTAATATCGAGCTAGCCAAACACAATGCTCATTCTTTCTCCTTTTCTCACATATTTCTCTTCATTTGACAGTCAGTCCTGCTGCACTGTCCCTTTAACTTAACTTCCTTTACCCCTTTGACAGTCAACCTTGTTGCACTGTACCTTTACTCATTTTACCACTAAATCACCTCCTGAGGCTCTGACTTCATTGAACAGACAGTTTTGCTGTACTGCTCCATTTCCTTTCCTAAACATTAGCTTAATGCTACGTCTTAACATATCGTTCTGTTACTTAACAAACAGCTTCAATGTTCGTCACCATATTTTCTGAGGCTCTTACATTTCTTAGTTATTTTACCTTTCTAAGGGCATTACTCACACCTTAGGCCAAACATTTACTTTACTGAGACTTATTACTTATCTGAGGTATCTTAATCCTTTTTGATTTTCTCTTACACTCATTCCTTACGCTTAACCTATACTGCACTGAGGTTCTTTCCTACTCATTACTTAAACACTTTATCACTTAAAAACTACGATAGAGAAGAAGGAAAGACGATAGAATTTTAGTTCTGAATGAAAGAAGAGGTAGGTTGACAATACGGAAAAGAAAGTGGAAGAAATATTGTCAAAC
The DNA here is from genome assembly GCF_023897955.1 of Schistocerca gregaria. Classification (NCBI taxonomy): domain Eukaryota; kingdom Metazoa; phylum Arthropoda; class Insecta; order Orthoptera; family Acrididae; genus Schistocerca; species Schistocerca gregaria. The sequence continues at coordinate 40,595 of NW_026061896.1, read as the reverse complement.
GACTCGAGACCTAGTGCTCGTCACGCACTTAGCTCTGCAAAGAGTGCAAAGCTCTCTGAGGTATCTACTCACTCCTGGCCACGTCTCTCTTTTGAACATATCTTTTCAAATCCACAATGTTCCTAAGCCCTAACACCTTATGTGATTTCACAAACTCCAGTCTATAAGCATTTGGGTGAGGCTTCTCTACGATTCTAAATGGGCCCACGTACTCATCGGTAAACTTCTTTGTTTCTGACGTAAGTTTCTTAGATCTTTCCCTAGTTTTCACTAGCACTAGATCCCCTACCTGAAAACTAGTGGGATCAGCTCTTGCGTCATGCCTTCTCTTTCTTTCCAGGGCCTTCTTTCTTATATTAATACGTGCCAGTCTCTCCTTCTCTTCGATGGCTATGTCTGTGAGATTTGGAAACTCGACCAGGTCGAATAAAATATTATTCGGCCTAATGTCACACATTAGCTCTACTGGTGCATATCCTGTGGCTTCATGCTTCAGATGGTTTATTACTTCTTCGAAGTATTCAATATAATTGGCCCAAGCGGAGTGTTTTTTATGACAATATGTTCTACACAATCTGTTTAACTCCTTCATAATTCGCTCACACATGTTCCCTTGAGGAAAGTACGCGGAGATTTTTATGTGATCGATACCTCTCTGTTGTAAACATTCACTAAATTTCTTAGAGATAAACTGGGGCCCATTGTCTGACAATATTGCCTTTGGCACTCCTATCTTCCCAAAATAGTCCTTCTCCAACTTATTCACTAATACTTTAGAGTTGGCTTTCTTAATTGGGTAAAATTTTACGTACTTAGTAAACCCATCCACCATCACAAACACATATTCACATCCCCCTCTAGACACTGGTAGTGGACCAAATAAATCTACAGCTACTAAATCCAGCCGATTTTGTGGTTCTACTGAATACATCTGTCCTTGGATAGTTCTATTGTTGGCCCTAACTTTCTGGCAACGATCACAGGATTCTAATCGCTGTTGCACCCTTCTCCACATATTATCAAAAATTACCACTTCACTTAACTTAGCTATACATTTACGAGCGCCATAATGCCCATACTTACAATGTACGTAGTCTATAAGTGCATCTACATGTTGCTCCGGAAAACATATTTTCCAATTCTCCTCACTGTCTTTCCTGCGCCTAAATAAGACATCTTTATGCACTTTATAGTAGACCAGTAATTTTGGGTAGTCTGGATGACCTAATCTACTCTTTACTAATTTAATGTTGTCATCCTGGTTCTGTTCCCTCCGTAGGTTCTTACAAATGCGCTTAATTAAGCCATCGTCCTGGAGCTGCATGATGGCCAACATTACTTCATTCTTATCGGTATTTCTTAAAGATTTCCCTTCTTGTCCTGTATCTTTCACACTTCTTGATAAGGCGTCCGCCACGATGTTCTCGGAACCCTTAATGTATATCATCTTATAATTAAATTGCTGTAAATACAGGGACCACCTTCTTAATCTAGCATGTTTTAGCTGACATGAGTCTAAATATGTAAGGGCACTATGGTCTGTGTAGATCCAAATTTCATGTCCTAAAAGGTACTTTTCAAATTTTTGCAGGCCGAAAATAACAGCTAATGCTTCAAGTTCAGATATACTATAATTTTTCTCGGATTGTTGCAATGACCTGCTCGCAAAGGCTATGGTCTTGTGGACTTCCTCTTCTCCTTCTTTTTCCAACTGAAATAGTTCAACTCCTAACCCGTAACCACAAGCATCAGATCCCAGACAAAATGGTTTCGAAAAATCGGGATGGTTCAAAATCTTACTATTAATAAGAGCTTCTTTCAATTCTTCAAACGCCTTCTGATACTCAGAAGTCCATTTATAAACTACATTTTTCTTTAAGAGTTCTCGCAGGCACGGTGCATTGAATAATTGTCCAGACACAAATTTTCTATAAAACCCAAACAAACCAAACATCCCCTTTAATGCTTTACGTGTTGTAGGTGCAGCATAATCCCTTATTGCTCTAATCTTTTCTGGATCCGGCATGATACCATCGCCACTCACTATGTGCCCCAAGAATTTAATTTCTTTCTTCACAAATTCAGTTTTGTCTAGCTTCAATTTCATACCCCCCAATTTTATGGCCCTCAATACTTCATCCAATAACATACAGTGTTCCTCCCACGTTGGTGTCGATATCAAAACGTCGTCTACATACACTGTAATTCTTCTTAGTAGATGGTCCCCTAATACCTGCGACATAGCTCTTACAAAGGCACATACACTTATATTTAAACCAAACGGCACCACCTTATACTGATAACATCTACCTTCGAATAAGAATGCCGTGTACTTTCTTGATTCCTTTGCTAACGGTAGGTTCCAATATCCACAGGTCACATCCATGGATGTAAAGAACTTAGCACCTTTAAACTTTTGTAGCAGTTCTTCAATATTCTCCGGACGGTCACTCTCAGGTAGTACTATTTTGTTTAATGCTCGAGCATCCAACACTAGTCTAATTGAGCCATCCTTCTTAGGAACTATGACTAGCGGGTTATTGTACACACTAACAGCCCTTTCAATAATTCCCCACTCTAACATATTTTGAATTAAGTGACGTACTGCCTCCTTATGTACTTCTGGGATTGCAAATGGTTTTTTGAAGAAATGAGCGTCTTTCTGCACTGTCAAAAAACACTCATAATCCTTTACTAGCCCTGGTTGATCTGAGAAAACCTCGGCATGTTTGACTAGTATTTGTCTTAAATCGTTTTTCCTTGCTTCATCAATATCAATTAATTCTAGTAATTTCTCCTCGATCCTATTTCTGACACTCACAAGCTCAGACGGATCCTCTACTTTTTTGCCACCGTACTCATTATAGCCCTCCAAGAATTTCTCTGTTTTACAAATACATATAGGAAAATCATTCTGCTCAGGATCCTCACATAGCTGCTTACCGATGAAAGGTATAGTAATTAGTTTACCCTTAATTTTTACCATAACATCATTGGTAGAAAAATTCACCCATCCTTCATATTTATTCAAAAAGTCAGCCCCCACCAATATGTCTACACTCAGTCCATTTATAACTAAGAAGTTCTGTCTTATTTCTACTTCCTTAAATGCTATGGGTAGAAACACTTCCTGTTTTACTGTCTTCTTAGTCTTACCGGTTGCTACTACAATGTTCAAGCCACTTACTGGCATCTTAACAATCTGTTTACTGTTAGGGAGTTCATTTACCAAGTTCTGGGATACTGCACAGACTTCCGATCCAGTATCTATCAAACATTTAACTGGTTCATTTAATACTCTTAGCTCTACTATCGGTTGCCCTAAGTACTCTTTATTTATTTTGGGTTCTGCTTCCTCCAATAAATCTTGCACAATTTCTCTCCTTTCGAAGCCTGTCTTTTGGGTGGCAATCACATTCACACTTACAGGGTTTATTTCATGCTTATTATCACCCTCAATTCTAGTGGCAGCTCCTATTAGCCTATCCACTATTGCTAAGTCAAAACATTTTTCCAATGTTTCCCCCTCTTTCTCATTAACCTCCTTTTCTACGACCCTATCCAAGGCGTCGTCATTAACCTCTACCTCCTCCTCTAATCTATCCTCTTCTTCGTAACTATCTACAACATCAATTATCTTATCAAGCACAGTCACAACCCTGCCATTATTACTGTTCTCACCCCTATCCGACAGCTCTTCATTAGTTTTACTGTGCATAATGTCTTTCTGATTATTACCCTTATAACTAGTACTTAGTTCTTCAATAAGTGGCTTCTTATGATTATTCTTACAGTTAATTGGTTCATTAACCTCCACTTGACTTAAAGCTACTATCTCTGTCTGTTTTACGTTATCCTCCCTAAATTTTGTAGCAACAACATTTATGTTAGGTGGTCGTTCAGGCTGCTTTCTTATGAATGGTTTTGCCAGCGGATTTAACTTTAAACGCTGTTGCCTACGATCGCCAGCACACTCGTAGACAATTAATGGTTTTCCGAGCGCGGTGCGTCATCACTATGCCTCCAGCTGACCGCCTCACCTCCTGACATCTGTCGGCCGCTGTCATACTGCTCGCGTTCATTGAACCTGTTAACATATGTTCTTCCTCCACCACGTGAACTGCCACGGTATCCGCCGCCTCTCTGAACACCCATCCTATTAATGTTTACATCCGCGCGATTGTCATTCTGCCTAGCAGGCGGGCAATGCTCCCTCCTCATGTTTTCTTCTTCTTTTTGGACGGATTCAACCCTTTCTAAATACTGTACGAACTTGTCAATGTTATCTCGGGGCGCAGATATGATCTTAGTTTTCCAGTTCCACGGTAGCTTATTTTCTACCCCTAATATGATCTGTTCTGTTTCTAACTTATTACTAAGGTAGGACAGAGTTGTTACCCACCTTTGAACAAATCGTTTGATGCCCTCTCTCTTGGGGTCATACTTCTCTCCCGACCAGAACCGATTAAGAACATCCATCTGCTTTCTCTTTCCCCAGTATTCCTCAAAGAACGCTAATTTAAATTCTGACAATTTCGCGTATTTTTCAGAGGCTAAATTCCCCCATACTCTGGCCTCTCCCATCAAATTTGAAGTGATAAAGCCTATCTTTTGTTTATCGCTCCATACTTTCGGCAAAACGTCTTCAAAATCGTTCCAAAATTCTCTGGGGTGCATGTTCTTACTTGGGTCAAATTTTAAAAACTGTCTGTGGGTAACATACGCAACCTCGGTAGATTCAATTATTCCACTGGAAATTATACTACCACTACGGTTAGAAACACACTGTTCTACTTTGGTTAGTCTGCATTCATGCCCACAAAGTTGCTCATTCACACTTTCACTGAAATGGCTTATGTGAGTCTCTAAATTATTAACCTTATTTACAACTTGCTCTCCAAGTTTCTCACACCGAATTTTGGTATCATTTACTTTACATTCTAAGGCGGCATGATTAATTTCATTGGAATTCTCTACCACTTTTATGTGCTCACATACTTTATCTAATTCTGCATCAACATGGGATTTAAATTGCTGTTGATCCTCAGTAACCTGTTCGATTCGTGTCGTCAATTCACTTTGCACTTGAACAATATTTTCTGTACATTCTAGTTTAACCTGCTGTATTTCAACATTTACTTTACTACTGAGCACTGCTAAATCTTGCTTCCAACAGTCTCTGAGATCGGATATTTTGGAATCTAAATCAGCGCCCATTTTAGTCATCTCATTACTTAAATCAGATCCTAATTTAGACATTTTTGAATCCATTTTACTTGACATATTAGTTTCCATTTGTGACATATTAGTTTCCAATTTTGATATACTGGAATCCATCTTACTTGACATATTGGAATCCAACACGTTCATCTTGGTTAATAGATTCATCAGCATACTGGCGACATTATCCTTCGCCCCCTCATTTGCTGATACAATGTCCCTATTAACATTAACTACCGGCATGGGTAACTGTAACTCACTGGGCACTGACATATTTGGATCTGACTCCAAACTATAATTAACATAGGATGAATCAGTCAAACTACTACTGAAATTGGGTTGAGACACGTCTAAACTAAAATTCATGGGGTCATTTTCCCCTGTCTCCATCCCACTATGACAACTTAGTTCCGCCTTTTTGTCACTTGGTTGAAACTCAGCCATTTTTCTCAGTTTGACTCCACAAACACACAAAGTTTTCAAAAGCACTGTACTTAACTTTGTGCTTCGGCGTGCTGCGTTGCTGCTAGATGAAACTGCGGGTCCGTTCACCATACACTGCAATGCTGTACCAGTTTCCGGGCCCCCGCTCGAATCAGCGCTGCCAACTGCCACTGCTGTCGTCGCCTCTGCGTAGTCTCCGTAGCTCGTCGTCTGCCAGACGCCGTCGTAGACTGCTATTCCAATCGGCGCGTAGTCACCGAAAAATTCTTCCGTTCCGTACAACACATTACAGTTCACGGACACTTTCACTGTCCTTCCTATTCACGTGGCGATATCAATTTGTACGCTACACAGTTCCTACACATAGCGAGCACTTCTGTATTGTCCGGTAATTGTCACTACTGCTTTTTTTGAAATTCACTGGAATTTACTATTTTTTATTTCCCGGCCGATGCACCACTTGCGACGGGTCAGGCTCTTATCGCGCAGTTTCCTTTCCCTGAAAGAAAATCCACCTACCTCGTTTCTTAGGTAGTTGCTGCACTCGCCTCTCCTGATAGCAGCTACTGGAAAAATTGCAGAAAAGCAGTGTTGAAGAAACTGCAATTTAATAGCCGCTCACCGGAGGCCGCGATACATGTTTGCTGAAATACAATCTATGAGCAATCTTCCTAAATAAATTGAGTTATTGGAATGGTAGTAATTGTTTACTCAAACGAGAACGCGAAGTTGGTAATTCTATTTAAGCTCTTTATTGTCTTTAAGCCTGATCATCAACCCGCTAATCTACGTTTGAAGAAAGTTCAGTTCACAATTCTATCCACACTCAAACCCCGCCAGAATTAGCTTTCAAAGTTACGGAATTTACTTAACTGCAACACAGACGATTTTCTAACATACACGTTTGCAGTCGATGTTCAATAATAGTTCGTTTTTTAACGTTAATGCTCGCCATAAGCACTTAGTAAAAGTTTACGAAGTACCGCCACGCTTTTAATTATTAAAGTTACTCGCGTCTTTCGCGGAACGAAAAAGTCACAACTCGCTCAAACTCACACTACGCGTTACTGGACTCTTCCAGTCTCAAATCGCACAGTACCGAACCGATGAAGCCGTTTTATGACTTCATTTTACACATTATTCGCGAGGACACATCAAGCATGTCTCTTCTCGATCACAGTTCCTTCGCGACCCCTCATCCACTCGCGACTCTCTCTCCTAGTCTGCTAACCGTCCTCGCATCTCATTGGCTCACACATCACACAGCCAATCAGAATTAACTCTTTGGGTGCGCCTCGCGCCAAAATCTAGCACGCACCAGTCATGACTTCTGAATCATTTACGTCATGATTTCTTGTTACACAAAATTTACTGTATAATTTAACAAACCGAAAGGAAAACTAGACTTTACTTTATTTCCAGAAATTATTTAAATACTCGCGAACGTTCTGGCTGCTTGTACAATACCATACACTCTTGGACATCCGACATTCACTAAGATGGGGAACCACTGGCGACTCTGTTCCCACGGTTACATCGTCTGAACACTTGCGAGTTCCAACCTAGATTTTATACACTTGCAAAGAATGGCGAATGTCCCTCTTTCATTCACTCAGGCACACTCATTCACTCTCACCTACTCATATAAAATAACTGTTCACAAAAATTCAAAACATTTATGGTTTTAACAAAGTTATAGGTGAATTTCTAAAAGTAAAATTCTCAAAATAAATACAAAAGCACGGAAGGTGATTTTGTTTCATAGTTGGATGGTCACTGAAGGTGATCTATACATAATGGTATTTATTTAGACTCGAAAATTGTAGAAATTTGCGTTTTCTGTAAGATTTTTCTAATTTCCAAAATATGCAGGTTTCAAAGCTCAAATTTGGATGACTTATTTTTATTCATAACAGAAACTAGTATATTAACTTTTAATTTCCTCAGGTTCCTCAGTTAGAAGTTATTAAAGATGAAAGTTCCACGTTATACACGCGGCTAGTTAGCGCACAGGTCTTACATTCTCACGGTACAGACATGCCATATGGTCGTGACGTCAGACGAACGGACACCGGTAATCTGCCCGCTACAGCACATATGCTAATCTGATGGCTACTTTACAGTCTGTCTACATTTCACAGTAAATATTTGATAGAAAACTGTGCGCTCGCACTAGTTGCGACGCCACAGATTGACCAGTGGCCAACAGACAACTAAAACGCAAGTTGCTAGATGGATATTAACTGCAATAGCGCCCACGCTGCCACGGTAAGTAGGTGTTTTGGTTTCGCGATACATGTCGCCGTTTAACTGCCGCTCGTGGCGATACATTAAAGAGTGCTCTGTCTTATTGTCAAAGAGCCAGTACCCAGATTCAATCTAAAGAAATAAAGACGCGAATTCTGTGCGCCACATTTTCAGATGTCCCTCAAACGGTTCCAAAACTAGTTAACTCGAATTAAAAAAAATTCAAAAAGTGGGTTGTGTCAGTTTTCCACATTTATGTTCAGTATACATTCACAGGCAGTTGAACAGTGGTTCCCAGCCTTTCTTAGACCGTTGCTCCTGAGTGTCATCAGACATTTGCCAGTACCCCCTGTCCTACCCCCCCCCCCCTCCCTGAGGTCTGTGGCCTTCCCTCCCCCTCCCCCACATTATCACTAACTTTGGCACATAAATAAACTGTACAGTGAACAACTTTTCTAGGAACACTTTTATTTTCAAAATCATGAGAGGTGGAGGGTATTGTGTGTGTGTGTGTGTGGGGGGGGGGGGGGGGGGGGGGGGGAAGGCGATATTAGACTGAACGACGAAGGAATTCGTGATGCATGTCAAGGGCTAGCCACAATTACTTCCCAGATAAGAAAGCTAACTATCCAAAATAAGGGTAAACACATGTTCCAAACGCTTCTCTTGCTCAACCTCTCTACAGTACGGTACTTGCTTGATCTGCACGTTGCAACCTCAATTAAAATCAACCGAGCAAAAATGTGTGCACGTACTGTTCATAAATCACTTGATTGTTACGCTCCTTGCTTCTGAAATATAAGACTTCAGGCTTTTAAATCTTGGTATCCGAACACAACATGTGAAGCTATTATCCTTTCCATTACACCTCACAACCAACTAACGTCACTCAGCTTTCTTAATGCTACGGAGTGTCACAGAAAATTCAGAATTTCTTTTCTCGTCAGTTACTCGCAAACGTGGAGCCACCATTTTGAGTGGCTGCAGTGTCTTAACCTACATAACCGTACAGATGGTTTCAGACCAAGTGTTACTTGCAGAGCAGTAGGATAACGAGCTATCGGCCTGGCAATTGAGTTTGAGTTTGGCCGAAGCAACTTTAGGCACGAAGGGGATAATGATGTGTCCCTCCGAGAATAATTTCGCGTGGGCTGTAAGCGGCGCACAGCTCAGCGTTTACATAGTTTTCCAATTACATCTCACACAGGGAATATTATTATTAAGCCCAGTTTCAACAGCAGCGAATGGAAGCGAACTCAAGCGTACGAACATTTGCAGACCACTTGCCTGTATTCATTACCTTTCGTCTAAGAGGTCTGTTTAAAAAATTCCGGAACTTTGTCCACAAAAATTTTCTACGCTTACCTTCACATATTTGTATATGATCACCCCCACGACTGATAAACCGTTTCCACTTCTGGGAGCAGACTTGGTTCGCCTTTTGCTGGACCGTGCGTCTATCGTTACAAATCTTCGTCCTCTCAACTTGGTTTTCAACTTTGAAAATAAATGTCTGCAAGGGCCAAGCTGACCTGACAAGCTATTTTATATGTTGATCGTTCAGAACATTTCCCTACACATTGTGAAGATTGAACCTTCATGACAACGTCATAACTGCAGACCCATCACCAGTTATAATTTTCTTAAGGAACATCTCGTTCTCATTTGGGTGATCCTAAGGCTCTTCTCAGATTGGGAGGTGGAGGTCTTTCTGCTCTTGACTCGTGAGCCGTGGCACGAACTTGGCGGCAACACGATACATTGCAAGACGCTGTATTAGGATTTCACGATCCAACTGCAATGTTACATTCTTCTGCAATCTCTCGGACAGTCAGTCTTCGTTCAGCACGCACAGGATCGTTGACGTTCCTGACACAAGCGTTGCTGGCAGAAGTCGGAGGACGAGCGTCGTCTTTAGCTTCCGTCCGGCCGTTCTTAAACCGTGTGAACCATCCGTAACACCGAGTGCGGCTTAAGCACTCATCACCGTAGGCTTCCTGCATCATTTGGCGTGTCTCTGTAGAGGTGTTCTTGAGTTTAGCTCTTATGTTCCTATGGGACCAACTGCTGATGTCATCAGTCCCTAGGCTTGCACCACTTACACACACCCACGCCCGAGGGAGGACTCTAACCTCCGACAGAGGGGAGCCACACGAACCGTGGCAAGGCCCCTAGACTGCGCAGCTACCCCGAGCGGCGGTTTTCTTGAGTTTCACGCAAAATTTATTGCAGGCGCTTTGCTCCTCTAACTATACCCTCTCGAAGTTCGCCAACTGTGCGACACAACGTTCTAGTCAATACAGCACTGAACAATAAGCTAACAGACATACAACAGTGAAACTTCCCGCAGTTACACATTAAGCACACGAGCGTGCAGGGATGTCAACTGCATTTCGCCCCAACACGCCATTGGCGCGAAATTACGAACGTTCCCAATTTTTTTTAACACACCTCGTATATTCAAAATTTACGGTATGTTCTAGAAATTTGGCAAGTAAGCTTTCTCGGGATAGCTTATGTGTATCTTCAGGCATCTCCCAATTTCTTCAGCATCTCTGTTACATTCTCCTGTGAGCCAAACAAACCTGTGCTGTCTTTATTATGAACAGTTCAATATCCCCTGCTACTCGTATATGGGACAGGTCCCACACCATGGAGCAATATTAGAGTATGGGTCGCACCAATAGTTCAAAAAAGATCATCTTTGTGCACTGATTATATTTCTCTTTAATTCTAACAATAAATTACAGTTCGCCACCACCATTATCTTTGACCGACACGATGTGATGGTTCCATTTCTTACTTCGTTATCACCAATGTTAAGACTCTCGCTTTTCCCGTTTATGCTTCATCTCATCACTATTGTCTTTGATTTACTCTGACCCCTAATTCTACACTCATTATATTGTATATTTCATTCATCAGATCCTGTAGTAATTCACTTTCACTGACAACGATAATATTATCAGCAAACACTGTCACTGATATCCTTTCAACCCGTATTTCAGTGCGAATCTTGAACCTCTCTCTTATTTTCTTCATTGCTTCTTTGATACAAACATTGAACAGTATAGGCGAATAACTACATCAAAGTCTTACTCTCTTTTTAATCCTTGCACTTCGTTCTTGATCTTCCACTCTTATTTCCTCTTGGGTCTTGTACTAATATATACCCGTCTCTGCCTAGAGCTATTTTCTTCACAACTTCGATCTTGCACCATTTTACATTGTCGAACGCTTATCCAGGTGTAGAAATCGTTTGAGTTTTATTCAGTCCTGCTTCCATTCCGTATCCGTACAATGTGTTACACCGAGGTATTTGTGTGAGCTGACCGACTGAAAATGAGAGTTATTGATGCTGTAGTCATAGGACACTATGATTTTTCGTTTTGTGAACTGCACAATTTTAGGTTTTCGAACATCTAAAGCAAGCTGCAAAAACATCCGGAATTCTGTTTGAGTCTACGTACAAAAATGCATTGTTAGGAAAACAAACTAAACCAAGGAGGGACAAAATATCAGTAACGAACAACGTAGAATCTCTGTGGCTAATCTGGATTAAACTGCTCCATCATCTTCAGCAACAACCAGGGCACAATCCAAGGAGGGATCTACACCCACATGGATATTGTGCAAATCATATCTAAGTGCCAGGCATAGGGTTTATCGAATCACCTTCACAATTGTCTATTATTCCAACTTCATGTCTTGAACTGCCCAAGGTGTGGTGAAGACTAAAACGAGTCTGTCACGGAAGACTGTATTGAGTGTGATGTCTGCTCCCAACAGTGGCATGAAGAATGCACAGTTTACGAAAGTCATGGTGCATTTTCTTGTTATTGGTGTTAGTGCGTACTCTTGCCAGATGATGCAGCTACGAGCAGTGTCATATATATGGCATTTAAGGTTTGGGTTAAACGTTACTCAGCTGTATCTGATAAATGTTGTTCCTAAATAAATGAGCAATGGTTTGCTACTTGTTTGTTTTAACTTTCTCATCAACTAGAAATGACCGACTAAATACTAAGCGCATACTCCTTCGTGAGTTTCCCCTGCAAAGCAAATTAATGAAGTCGAATAGTCCGTAGGAAGAATTTTTGTAGTTTCATGACTTTAGGATGGCATGACTGTGATGAGCTAAGAGCGGCTGACAAAAAATAATTGTTTTATTTATAACCTTAATGTTGCAATTGAGAATGGCGTATCTGGTTGAAGTTTCCACATTAACTGAACAACGTTCAACGATGCGTTTTCCCTTTCAGAAGACGGAAAACGGCCGAAATATTTTCTCTAACGTTTTTTCAGTATGGTCGAAGCTGTGCGAACGACGGAAATTTTTGATAAATACGTAGGACAGTTCAAAAACAATCTAACTTCAGTGACTAATAAAAAAACACCGTGGCCGGCCAATTGAACTGTCTCCTCCTTCGCTTAAAGCCGGCTCTGACGACATTACTCCTGATGGCCGACGTGTTGCAGTAGAACTGAATAGCAAAATAGCTGCAACAGGTAGTGGCACAGTCCACAACGTCGTCATTGACATGCTCAAGTACAGCGAAACAAGTCCAACGTGGGTCCCGAGAGAATTCACACAACACAAGGAAACAAAGAGTGCTATGAACGTGAAGGTTAACCTTTCTCGAACGAGATTTTAACGTGTGATTAAACTTTCGTTCAAAATGGGGAACCCGACTCGAAAAGACAAGGAGTGAAATGGAAGCACACTAGTTCACCTGTCCGAAAGGAATTCAAACTCGAGCATCAGCGAGGAAAGTGATGCTGGCCATCATTTGGATGCCAAAGTAGTTGTATTTTGGTGATTATTTGGAAGATCAGCGTACAGGATGCAGCGCTGACCACTCACACATAGTGATGAGCAAAGTAAAGCCGAAAACGAGAGGAAAGGGTCGCCAATGTCAAAGAAAAGACGTGATACTATTACACAACAACGCTCGCCCAAACATAGCGCAGCTGATCCAAGAAACCACTGGAAGGGAAAAGAAACAGTAATGGGTTGGGAGACTCTGCGTCATTATCGCTACAGTCCAGATTTGACTTTCGTGAATTTTCATTTTCATATTGCTGATATTATGGAGAATGGAAGCTGTCTGCATTGTACTTGACTGGTAAGAAAAACTTCAAAAGTCAACCTCACTTGTAGAGCATTTATTGCTACCTGTTTGACCCGCTCAAGGACGCATCGCTTGGAAAGGATTCGGCGACAGCGAAGAAATTAAAACAATTTCAGTTTTACTTACTTCATTCGCATTTATCGCCTTTCTCTTGCCCAGCAGTATTTCGCAAAGGACTGGCAAAAGCGCAAGTTGCAGCCGTATATAACGAGATCAATATACATTTGCCTTCTGAATATTACACCTGTAATGGGTCCAACCTAAGGCAGTTTAAAAAATCGCAGGTGACACTCGTGTAAAAGAAGAGTAACAGAAAGGATGTGCAAAATTACAGACATCGATTTTCTGCAGAATCCTAGAACGTATTCTAAATATGATTATAATAAATTTCCTAGACACCGAAAAGCTTACGTCCAGAAATCAGCACGGTTTTAGAAAGCTCGTGTGAAACGCAGCTTGCCCTTTTCGCACATTATATACTGCGAACCACGGATGAAAGGTCCCAAGCACATTGCACTCTCCTATATTTGAGAAAAGCCTTTGGCACGGTGCTCCACTGCACACTGTTAACCAAGGGCGTCGTATGAGCATACGGAGTCGGTTCCCAGATATGAGAGCGGCTTCAAGTCTACAACAGATACCAGTACGTTCTCGACGGCGAGCGTTGATCAGACACAAGGATATCGTCAGGAGTGTCCCAGGAAGTGTAACAGACAGCTGTTATGCTGTATAGACATAAATGAGGTGACAGGCTGAGTGAACAGCAGTCTGCGGCTGTTGATGATGCTGACGTGTACGGGAGAGTGTCGTCATTGAGTTACTGTAGGGGGGTACGATTAACGGGAAGCGCGGACAACTGAGAAACGCGTAGGAGTCAGTGAGGTACTGAGCCATGCCGACGCCGGTGCCTTAGTTAGCTGCGCTACGTTTTTCGGTTGAGGACCCAGGATAGGAAGAGCTTCATCGAGGTGGTCCCACATATTCTCGATTCCGGGAAGCCTGGTGGTCGGCGGAGTACAGCAAACTCATCCTGGTGCTTTTCACACTGCAAGCTGTGTCACAGATTTAGTTGTTCTGCTGGTAGATACCGAGGGAAAAAAGACTCGATGTAGGTGTGGCAACGGTTCCGACCGATATTTCTGCTCATCCACTGTGCCTTCCAGAACGACGGGAGTGTCACGATAACGTTTGTGAGATCGTAACGATCCTTCCTCCTGTCCTAACCCTGCCGCCGACTGTTGCAGGGTGTTCACTTTCAGGTGAATCGCGCCCTACACGCCGACGCCTGTCTGTCACTTGGAAAGCCCGCAGGTCACCGTTCAGTGGACGCCCAGTCGCAGAACTGGCGTGAAAATTCCAGCCTTCGTCGCGGACGAACAGCAGTCAGCATAGGTGTGTGGACCAGGAGTCTGCTGTGGAGACCCACACATAGCATTTTTCGCTGAGTGGTCTTAGAGGAGACACTGTCGGTAGGCTCTTCGGTTCACGTGCATGGTCAGTTGCTCAGCAGTTGCACGTTATTCACCTGCGGTCTCCTTTAACTCCTGTCCTCTGTGGACCGTGGGGCACCACAACGGCCTCAGCGTCGGCTCTCGACAGCGCCATGCGCGGAGTGCTTTAAATATGGCAACACGCCAACATTTTACGAACTCTGCCGTTTCGAAAATGCATCCACCTGTGGCCCGAAAGGCAATGATCACGTCCTTTTGGATGTCACATAAGTGGCTGAGTTTCCGCGTTACGCATACCCTACTCATTAGCGTCGGACACAGGCGGTGATCACGTTAATGTGACTGGAGCCTGTGGTTAGAAAAAGGAAAGGAAAAGGAAACAGAAAGGGGAAAGGATGGTAAGCGATGCCAGGAGCACCGGAAATGTGGTAATTATACGAATTGCTTGTACAGGAACTCCGAACGGAATAGGAGCAGCGGCAGTTTAAAAATTGTAAATGGTAGAATCACGGCTCAACTGTAAGTTTCTCGCCCAACCTGACGAAACAGATGTGGAGATTGAGAAACGAATGCATAACTGCTGGGAAACAGTCTGCGGTGAGTAGACAGTGCCTTTTTTCGGAGGGTTTAAAGAGCAATTTCAAGATTTGCGAGATAAAGGTTTAGATTACGTCGCAAGTATAACGAATTATGAGAAAGACTGCACTGTGTAAGGGAAGCTTCTGGGATGTCCCATAACCGTGGCAGTAGTTCAGGGATTCGGCAGCACGAAGATATTTTGAAAGTGACTGAAGTTTTTTTGGAGACTGATAATAACCCTGTTCCTGACAAATGAATCCTGGTGATCAGTTACGAAGAAGGGGAGAAAATGTTTGAAAATAAAGCTCTTCTTATGGACGGACGTTTCAGAGGTGTTCGAAACAACTTGTTGATACCTGAAGCACGGAAGACTAGCTTTTTTACCAGAGGAAAGTCAAAATAATTGTGAAATATTTTTTCTCAACCGAGAAATGTCATAACTTGGTTGTCATTTAAAACTGCATTGCTTTACTTCGAAATGATTGCAAATTAAACTATGAAAACAGTGTTATCCGAGACATTTATTTTACAGTTGTAATTTTCATTTCAAGCAATGCCTGTGGAAGACATACAAGAACTGCGATTAGTGGAGCAATACAGGGATGAAGAAGTAGTTCGTTTGTCTTGCCGCACGTGTGCTGTAGAGTCCATCTTCCACCGGACTGCCTTGATGAAGCATGGAGAGTAACAGCGTAGCAAGTGCCCAGTGGCGTAGACTATTTAATCAGTCAATAGATGGAAAATGCTAGTACACAACCTGAAATGTGGAATTGGTGAAGACAGACAGTCGACTAAAATTATTTCGAAATAAATTCACTCTTAGGTTGGCTTCAGTTGCGTTAGATAATACTTCGATACCTAACACTACTGTATCAAAGTTATCTGCGTTCAGAGAATTTATTTCAAAGTGATTTCGGTCAGCTATCTACCGTCATCAATTCGATGCACAGGACCATGAATGCTGTCGAAGTTTGGCATAGCAAACGATACTCAATAAGGCAAAGGTATCTTAACCTACAATTTCTGATCAATACGCTAAAGGAGAATGCAATAAAACCAATACCTGAAATTGAAAAAAAATCTGTTGGTCAGCTTCTTCAGTGAAAGAGGTAAAAGATACATATGTGTTGAAAAAGAGTTAAAAGATATTTTAAGAATACATAATGACTCGGTGGATCTAAGAAGTTTAAAATTTATATCATTCCTACGATAAAATGTGGAGAGGCGTTCTTATTACAAAACGGCACGCAGAGCCTCCCCATTGTCGCGGCTTCCTTTGCACGTCGGAGAACCCGCAGCTAAAATGTATGTGGTCAGAAACACCGCGTTGGCTCACAGGTCGCCGAGTCCACGGCTGCAGAATCCCATGACACCCTTCAAGAGGCGGCGAGGCATCTTGTACAGTAGTTATTTGAGAGTGAATTTTTTCCTCGCTCCTCAAGAGACGTCATCAAACGGATCTTCCTGCTTCTGGAGTGTCTACGCGACTATGAGGGAATCCCGAAACGTTACATCTTATTTTAGTTCTGCTCTCCGTTCCACACCTTCAAGGACCCACTTGTTTTCTGTGGCACTCGAACACTTGTACTTCTCCGATGTCATTTTCGCGAGGGATTTATGTACTGTGCTTATGCTTTATTAAGAAAACACGGGAATTTTTTAAGTGTATAGGGGTGAAACGATTATCTTAATAACCGATAAAACAACTCCAGATATCGAGTATTACGTACCGGCTGACACTTCATTACAAAATGTTTACGGGCTGTCTGTTATCCCAGTCGCTTCCGTTTATGAAATGTACCGAACACATGAGCATTCTTCGATAAACAGTTCTGACATGGGTCTTGACAACACGATCGAATTACAGAGGTTCAAATAGTGAGATGCGACTGCGTGCAACTGCATAGGCAGATTTTCAGTCCCTGCATGTAATTGTAACGGAACTAAGGAGATTATAGCGACACGAACGTCAGCCGGGTAAATAAGTCGTACACTAAGTGGACATCCAGCGGACGCAAGTAAACACTTCCTGTTACACCACGCCACTGCTGCCTCGGTGTAAACACGGGGGACAACAGGAAGTGCTCTACGACCACTAGCTGGACTATGGAGCAAGAAACAGCCGGGGTCCCCGGTGGTCTAGTGGTAAGGGGGTCTGGAACGTTCCAGCGCCTCGGCTGGGGCTATTCGCCCCAGCCGGGCCGGGGTTCAATCCCCGGCCGGCGCTGGAATTTTCAGATTTCCGAACACTAGCCTCCACCTCTGCCTTGGCATGTGGCGCATGCCGGGCACCCCCGTGGGGTCCGTGCTTCGGGTCCCACGTGGAGCTCACTCCCACACTACAAACTAAACCTGATTATGCTGGTGCAAGCATTTTAAATTTTAATTCACACACTTTCTTCACCAGACCACATCTACATATATTTTAAGGTACTTAATATATCTCACTGTGGTATCAGTAATATTTGTAGGAAACTATGAAACAAAAACCTTACCAAAAAAATGATTTTTGTTATCCTTCGTGTGCTGAATACTTCTGAGGTAAATACCCAAACATCTGCCATTTTCTTGTAGTTAACAATGAATATTCGAAAAAAGTTTATCATACTGATTCATATATTACATAATGTATTTTACTCATTCTCAGTGCTGAAAAAGCAGTAATTATTTCAAAGTCATAAGAAAATGCAAAATATTGTATCACAAGCCAACAAGGTGTTCTTTTTTGTATCATGATTTACTATGCGATTAATAAATTCTGTATAATAAATCGTTTCGTAACAATTGACAATACCTTTTAAAAATACATTGTTTTCACTTATTGCATTTTCAAAAACTAAAACAGGCCTTTTTTTCTCAAATTATTCTAGTGTCAAAATGAGATGTTTGATTTTACACAGGTCACTAATGACATAAACTGTTTTTTTTATAAAAACGATATTTCTCGTGGTTTTATGTGAGCTGAATGCTGTATCAAACAGATAACACTTAAAATTAATGAGAGGAATTTCTTGGTGATTTTACTAACACGCCCATATAGTTCATATAATATTTCGATTAATAGTTACATGACTACCTCTCTGCCACTACTTTTTGTAAAAGTATCTTGTAGATCAGAGAAAAAATTGTATTACTACCTCTCCAGGTTAAGTGCAGTTCAATGAAAGAGATTGTAAAGGCCGGACCGAAGATGCAGAATATTACGTTCTCTGCAAGGCATTTGCCATCAGTAATGAGTGAAACTGTAAAATAGAAATAAGGGCTGAAAAACGCCTATTACTGTTGTACTATTATATCACTAACGTTGCACTGCATAAACTTACTTACAGTTCTCGTTGCTGTTCAATATTCTTTAACTCACTATACTGTGCGATTATGTTGTTAACATTTAATGTAACAGTAGTCCTGTTCCGAGCCACATATCCATTTTTAATGCTTAAAAGTGTGGACAAAACTATTAGTAATACTAAATTACGAAGAGGGAATGATGAATGTAACATGCTGCGTACATTAATGTCGCTCGAGATGTAGTTTGCATTATATGTTATCAGAACAGAACTATTTTGTAATGTGTGAAATACACAAAAATACGGTAACAGACAAACCGAGCAGTGATGCCGTAATCTGTTTTGTAATAATAGTGTAAAGGAAGAAATAAACAGCAACTAGACATTTAAGTCACTCAATTTTCGCGGCCATTTTGCTGTTCATCACTTCGCTGCTAGATGTCGCTACTAGTTCCTCACACACTCAGTTGTCTGTAGTGCAGGGCTCCGCCACCAGAAGGCTCTATCAGCACCGGCGAGGACTCACTCTGTCGACGTTTGCTGCTTCACTCCTCAACATCTATGCTAACTGACGTGACTGCTAAATTTTCAGACTAAACGAAAAAAATAACACCAACGCCAAATAAGGCAAATAGTGATAAGTGCGGATACTATCGAACCATCACTTTCATACGTCCTGGCTGAAAATACTGATCCAAAATATTTACACAGGAATTAGAGGAGACGAGCTAGAGGAAAATCGATTTTGAGAGAACACACTAGCCGCTAGAGATCGGTTGAAGAAATTCAACCCATATTTATAACATCTATAGATGTTACAAAATAACTTCTGACAATTTTGAGCAAAATATACAGTTTGAATTTAAGATGATGCAACCAGCGACAAAATACAGTGAGCGGCATGTTATCTAGAGCTCTGCCAGAAATCAGACAGCAATTTTAAGACTTAAAAGACATAAAGGAAAGCTGGCAGTTGATAGTTGAGAAGAGAGAGTGAGAGAATGAAAGTGAGAGAATGAGAGAGACAGAGAGAGAGAGAGAGAGAGAGAGAGAGAGAGAGAGAGAGAGAGAGAGAGATAATGGGAGGGGGGGGGGGGCGGTTCGGTTCTAGCCCATTCACCCATGTTATTCACTCTGCATACAGAATGTTTCACACGTCGTGCTACACATTTATCGCGTCTGTAGAGGGGACCTACCAGATGAAGTTTTACATAGGAATCGATGTCTGGAAACGTCATCCAGCGACGCTACAGGGTATCGAAGTTACAGGCGCTGGAGTCTGTAAAATATGTGTACACAGAAAGATTCAATGAAGATGTTACCAATTTTCTATGATGATGGAGATGGATAAATGTATAAATTTGAGGTTATGTCCCTATAACGGAAAATTGGAAGAGAAGACATTCCTGTTGCGTGTGACAGTATGTACCAGTAGTGTTGCAGCTAAGATGTAGGGCAGGAAACTTTCAGAGGTGGTAGTATGGACCGAATGTCCAGTACACATGGGCTGTAAAATGCATACCTTAAGAGCTGTGAGGACTTGTTCATCTTCGCTAGCATAAAACATATCTCCACTGTTGAACAAGTGCTCATAGCGCCTCAGGTATGCATTTTGTAGCCCATGTTTACCGGACATTTTTTTCTTACTTTGATCCATACTACCACCTATGAAAGTTAGCAACAACAGTACCAGTACTTGTATTCCGCCGTCAGAGGTATGATAACGATATTCCCTTGTAACTTCCGGAACATGATACATGATCAAATTGATAAATAATCACGGCATCACACTCTACTTACATACATTCGCCGGGGCTGGTGCCTGTATTTTGATGCTCTGTAGCCTCGTTAGATGACGTTTGCATGCATGAGTTACTAGGTAAAATTGCAAGCTCTAGAAATGTTGAGCACCTTGTATAAAGAAAGCAACATACGAAACGAACGAGATATTTGGGAAATTAATCGAAGATAAGAAAGAAGAAATAGAAATTGTTTCCAAATCGACCTTTCATTTCGCTGCTGCTGATTTGAAATTTCGTGGCATTTATTCGCTCTGAAGAGGATCGTTCAAATGATGGTCGAAATGTCGTTATTTTAGTTGTTTCACTGTTGTATAATGACATGGCCTAGTACCCAAAATGATTTTCTTAAATTTGTTTGTAGGAATTCTATCGCTTCTCAACGATATTTTCAGAATGATAGTAGTATTTTTTCCTACACCTACCAACTTTAATAGTGCTAGAAATGATGAAAATATTACCTAATACTTTTTGATATGGAGACAGAGACGGTGCTTGGTTTTAATGATAACAATATACAGGAAAATTCAGCCATGTTTCTGCGAAGTTGCATTACGCCGAAATTCTGAAATACATCCGTATATTTCGAATGTCGTGCAACAGCTGTAGGTAGGAGACGGGGTACTGCAGAAGTAAAGCTGTTTAGACGGGACGTGAGTCGTGTTTGGGTAGCTCAGATGGTAGAGCACTCGCCCACGAAAGGCAAAGGTCCCGAGTTCGAGTCTCGGTCCCGCACACAGTTTTAATTTGCCGGGAAATTTCATATCGGCGCACACTCCACTGCAGAGGGATCTAATTCTGGAAAGAACTGTATAGTTAGTGGAGAGATACAGGATGTTGCAAAATTCCCGTTAAAAACTTCTAGGGAACTGAGTGACGATATTCTGAAGAGGAGCCCATGTATGGAAAGGTATATCCGTGCTACAGCCGTATAAATACACCTTCGCTAATGTGGTATGCAACAGGGTTATAATCACTGGAGGGGGGGGGGGGGGGTTACTTACGTCTGATCCTATGCTGTCATTTGACGGCTGTCTCCTCTCTGACCTGGATCGAGTCTCGTTCATGTGACTGTGAGTGTTAGAGCAACATTTCTGAGTACACTTTTGCCGAATACACCGACACGAGTATCCTGTGTGGCCAAAGCGCACAGTACTGGAAGAGCTGCTGGTCGCCTTTATCAAGATCGTTGTCCACAACGTCTGACTCCTCCCCACACGCTTTTCGTTGCCATTGCACAACGTCTTCGACTATGGGTGTCTTCACCGTCAGCAGGTGCGTCTGTGGTGCCCCGTGGAGACGCAGCGCACGCGAATTGGAAAATATATTTATATGGATATTGTGTCTGTTCTTCCGGACATGTGCGAAAGGACGCTACGAATGTAGTGTGTGGACATACAAAGGTGAGAATGTGGGTCTCGCGGGAGGCGTGCGCGAGACAGTCCCTGTAGTCTCACTATCCTCTGTGCCGTCTGTGGCTCAGATGGATAGAGCGACTGCCATCTAAGCAGGAGATCCCTGGTTCAAGTTCCGGTCGGGGCACACATTATCACCTGTCTTCGTTGATATCTATTAACGCCCGTCAGCAGCTGAAGGAAATAATATCATTGTAATTTCAAATTGGAAAACGCCCTCCTGTAAAACCAGTGTCTCTGAAGACCGATTTTTTTGATTCTTTGGTTATTAAAGAGTGAAACTGTAGAACAATAGATGTACTCGGTCACATCTACACTGAAATGCCAAAGAAACTATTATAATAATACGTATTCAAACACAGAGATATGTAAACAGGCTTAATATGGTGCTGCCGCCGGCAACGCCTATGTAAGACATGTGTCTACCGTAGTTGTTAGATCGGTTACTGCTGCTACAATGGCAGGTTATCAAGATTTAAATGACTTTGAACGTGGTTTTATACTTGGCGCAAGGCCGATGGGACACAGCATCTACGAGGTAGCGATGAAGTGGGGATTTTCCTGTACGACCATTTCACGAGGGCACCGTGAATATCAGCAATCCAGTAAAACAATAAATCTCCAACATCTCTGCGGCCAGAAAAAAAATCCTGCAAGAATGGAATCTGAAGAGAATCGTTCAGAGTGGCGAAAGTGCAACCCTTCCGAAAATAACTGAAAATTTCAATGCTTGACCATCAACAAGTATCAGCATGCGAACCATTCATGGAAACATCATCTACATGGCCTTTCAGAGCCGAAGGCCCACTCGTGTACCCTTGCTGACTGCACAGCACAAAGCTTTACGCCTCATTTGGGCCCATCGGTACGAACATTGGACTGTTGATGACTCGTAACATAATCCCTGGTTGGACGTGTCTCATTTCAAAATGTATATACAGTATGGACGTGTATGGGTATGAAGACAACATCATGACTCCATGGACCCCGCATGTCAACTGCGGACTGTTCAATCTGGTGGAGGCTCTGTGACGTTGTAGAGCGTGCGCATTCGGAGTGATGTGGGATCCCTGATACGTCTAGATACATCCTGTCTGATCACCTGAATCCATTCGTGTCCATTGTGGATTCCGACGGAAGTGGGTAATTCCAGCAGGACAATGGAGCGGCCCACACAACCACAGTTGCTACAGAGTGGCTGCAGGAACACTCTTCCGAGCCTAAACACTTTCGCTGGCCACCAAACTCCCCAAACATACTGTACGTTTCTAGTAAATTTTATAGCATTAACTAGCATATCTGGAATGCCTTGCAACGTGTTGATCAGAAGAGATCTCTGCTCCCTCTTACTGTTACGGATTTATGGGCAGCTCTGCAGGTTTTATGGTGTCAGTTCCCGGCAGCGCGACTTCAGCCATCAGTAGAGTCCATGCCACGGCGTGTTGAGGCACTTCTGCGTGCTCGCGGGGACCTTAAACGATATTTCTTTGGCTCCTCAATGTAACAAATTACTTATCAAAGTGACAGCGTTACCAACATGTTTTCAAGTGGTTCTAGTATACGGTACGTCTCGGGAGACAGGTTACAATTTAAAATAAGAGTATTATGTACTCAGTCCCCTCTACAAGTTGTAGCAGGTAGTGATGGGAATTTCAGAACATCCTGTACGTTTCCAGCAAACTGTATAGCCGTTGTCGTATTACAATTGGTATCTGCGAATACATTCCATAATTCGTGACAGATCGCGAGGCGCGACTGCAGAAATCCGTAGCGTTTACCCAGGGGGCGTCTCGGCTACGGCAGCTCTGACGGCTAGTTTGAAGGCCACTTTCAACTAGTGTTGCCAGAGGTGTCTCTTTTTAGAGATTCTACGACTCGCCCCACGTAAGCTTTAAAAAGGAAGACCAAATGCTCCAACTTCTGGCCTCTGCTAACATTTCGAAATACACTATCCTATCAGTGAGTGTACAGACACCTGTTAGTGGACATTAATATGCAGTGCGTCCACCCTTTGTCTTTATGGCGGCTTGAACTCTGCTCGGGACACTAAGTGAGGTGCCTACCGACAATTTACGCACCACACACGGATATCGTATCTACGTGTTTGTACACGCAAGGCAATAAATTGCTCAGCAAGATCGCCATATCTCTCATCAATTTTCAACATCTGGAGCACAATGGGCAGGTTCTTTAAAGCAGGTCGCGATTTTGAGGATGTAACGAACCAACTGAACTGAATTTGGTACGATATCCGTCAGAAGGGTATAAACTAACTTTATCAGTGAATGTCAAGCCTAGTAACTGACCGCGGAAAGGCCAGGGGTGGCCCAACACGTTATCGACTTATCAATTTGTGAAGCTCTTTGTCTTGAATTAATCATCCAGTTTTTCTTCAACTCTAATCATTCATTTGACCCTACACGTACAGTCATGCTCAAAACTATCCTAACGCCCGAATTGAATTTCGCCTGATTCACATGCAACCCACATAACGCAACTGTCTAGCAGGTCCCCTTATCGCTCCTTGGTACAGTCGTTTGACTATTGAAAATGGTTCCAACAAATCACCACAAGAAAACACTGTTCTGTATCGCAATAACTCAAGACGTAAAGTAATACCACGATACTACAAATATCACGGAACACCTTACCACAGATAAGACTGCCCTTAAGGCTTGTAGCTCACATTTATTACAATAAATGACATACCTGACATTTTACCACTCTCATTATTATTACGTCAGATAGGTAATGCACATTGTAAATTCGTCGAATTCATGATTTACTCTTCAAAGTAACATACCGTACTTATCATTGAACACAAAATGAGATTAAAAATTGAAGTTATTCACGGGCAACCAGTTGAGAATATGTATGAACTTCAAATGACACGACGAACCGTCTCGTTCTGCTTATGGATGCAAACTCAGGTCATGCAGACTAAGCAATGATTTCGTGCCTGACGGATACTAACTGTCACTCCTGATTAGGCGTACAGAGAGTGATATACCTCGATTTTAGACAGAGCCAGTTTTCAAATTTCAACTTTAAATTACATATCGCAAGTATTTTTGCCGGACGCGAATTCCTACCCAGCACCTATTTTCACTGTTAACGAACGACGAGAGATGTTGAATCTTGGTTCTTAACAAGTAACTTACTTGAATTGCCGTGAGGTAAGGCTCTGTACTGGGCAGGGATTCGAACGTATATCGGCAGGCAGTAACATCTCTTAGCTTTTGGTTTGGCAGCACTCGACAGCCATTTCTAGGCGCAAGTAACGTCTTCATCGATTACTTTAGTTTTAATGTAATCTATGAGTAATTGCTGACGTTTGATATTAACATGAAAAGAATTCTGTAGACAGAGAAAGAACCTCTTCTTGGGAAACTACTTGTATAGTGACCAAAAGGCACGAACTTATATTCAAGTACAGTGTTCCAGCAGCGGCATGAAGAAAATGATAGTAATAATGTCGGTAATAATCCAATTATCCGGTAACTTCACACTTCCCAGTGGATCTTCACGAACTAAGAAAATATCTGAATTTGTGAACATTTCAAAATGGCTTCACATCGATCCTATGATGTCTACAAGGGTCTTTACATCCTGCTGACATGAGAATAGCATAATCTCCGCGTCAGAAGCTTTTTTCTACTTAAACATTTAATAGACTCGCGTTTTATCCACCGTGACTACTTTTGTAAGCTCAGCACATCATCCATTGCAGCTCACTCCTGGGGCTGGGAAATGTGGGCACAGTGGCCTGGTGGAACTATCACAGGAGCAATGCGTGGGTTCAGACATTTACTTTTAAGAAGCACAAACAGATTTACTTTGCGTCTGGTAACCTCAAAAGAAAGACGTTATAATCCAGAATTCGCAATACAAATCACGTTCCATCATTACCAACTGGGCAGAGCCATGTTACGTTGGGAAATGACATAGCGGAAGTCATCGTAAACAGAAATACAGTCGCCAGTAAACTTACTTACATTAGAAAATTTTATTTTATTTTATGAACCGATAGCCATTTAAAGGATGGGGCTCTTATTTTACTTGTAATTGATTCAACTAGAGACGTTGAAAAATTTGGTGCTGGACTGTGATTCGAATTCGTTTCTCCTCTTTCGAGGATCTGAAGCTCTCGGGACATTATAGTTCAACCATTTCGTCCCTTTTCGCAAGACTGCAACCTTCTCTAGGTCTCCTCCAAAGGTAAGGATGTGGGTCCGAATCCTGATCCAATACAAAAATATTCATAGTTTCAGTTCAAGCCCTATAACGTGCACACCGTCCCGCTAGTGAAAACCAACGTGCGCTTTTAATGTCTATTCATGTGTTGCCAACAATCGCAATAGGTGTCATTATTTCTTGTCAAACACGCACACACCTTACCGTTGGTGAGTAAGCAACTGATATTTAAGCTATATTTGTGGATGCACGGTAGGCGTGTAGTTAGATTGTCACTTAGGTACAAAAGTTTGTATCCTTAGTTTAGATTCAAACACCTAGCAGCTGGTAAGGAAAAGCGATACGTAACATTTGATTTTACTTAATTAACAATACGATTACGTGTTGGGTTCGTATCTCCGTCATATAAATTCACATCATGCACTTAATCTTTAAATGCATGCGCACTTAGTTACTTGAGCTTGGAGGTATATCAGACATCTTTCGTGGTTAGTTAACAGGGACGAAATTGTCTTGTTAGGAGTCCAGGTTTATTACAAAAATTGTCGTCTTTTATTTTCAAGTTTAGATTTCATTACTGGTATTGGCAAAAATTTCGGTAATTCATGACTCTTCATGGATAGCCATCAATATGATATGATTAGATTACATTAGATCAATTTTTGTTTCATAGATCATGAATACGATATTTCGTAATGATGTGTAACGTGTAATTTTAATGAAAGATTTCTTTACATACCATGATTCAATTTCTTTACAACAATTTCTTACTCTCTCTCATTCTTTTTGATTTCTCTCTCTCTCTCTCTCTCTCTCTCTCTCTCTCTCTCTCTCTCTCTCTCTCTCTCTCTCTCTCTCTCTATCATACACACACACATTCTTTTTTTCTTTATTTGTTTGTTTTGCTCGACTATCGGCGAGGCATCAAAACGTCTCTGAATGAGCTTCTTAGTTTTTAGTACACTTACGAAATAAATATAAAAACAACTGTGAGAGTTACTGGTATATGATGCTTAGTTTTCAGTTAGTTTGGAGTATTATTAGTAACCACGCTCCAGTCCCTAAACCTAGTTACAGAAATGCGAATCAGACGCATTACGTATTCCAGGCCGTAGCAACCGCGACTTGGAGACACCAGCTATGGTCACTTCCCAGCCCGCTGTACGATCACATCGGTTCGTCTTCTTTCTGCTGGTACTGTAACTGAGATTTGACAACAAGGCAACGTATGTTTTGCAACTCTGTGTTCGACGAGTTCCTTCCTGGTGCGCACGGAATTTATCCTCAAAGTTCACTTGATTTTACCTGTCATTTCCATTGAATAATCTGATTTATTATCACGTTAGGTGTAACAAAAGATTGTAAATTTACGGTTTTCAGCCCAGAAAAGTCGTTGCACGTGGAAATCGCAACTAATCTCGTCCTTTAAATAGCGGTTTACGAGTGCTAGACATTATCGAACTCGTAAGAGTAAGCTAAGACACGTACTTCTACGCCAGCTCTATGGTAATGCGCTGACCTGAGAAATAGCATCTGTTATGGTTCGCACTTCCAGTCTCGCTGACTGTAACGTTTTTATCCCTTCTGTGAAAGAGCTACAAGCAGTCAGATAAAACATCGATAAGGAAATCGCAAAAAAATACTTTCGGCTCATAGTGCAATGGTGAAAACTTACAATGCTGCACAACGGGTAACTCCTCTTCCCGCAGCTGACAAACAAATTTTGGGTTTCTAGGAATACAAAACTTTACTTATGAAATGCGACATTTGCAATGCACGACGTTTTCAACAAAGAGATGGCGCAATACAGTAGCTCAAGTGGAAAGAAACACTTCCTTTTCAAATTTGTGCATCCTACACTGTTGGCTGTTCTGTGTAGGTGGCAGGTACGTGATTTTATTTCGGTGATTACAAAATAAAGTCGAATTTATGCACTGGGTAGTCGAGGCAGCTAGTTCATTGTGATTCGGTCAACCAAGTAAATGAATTTACTGAACCTGCTGCAAATTACTACAGGAAGCCTGTGTGTCAATTCTCATCCAGAGAGGTGCAACGGCGTTACGATAGAAAAATGAGCCACATACTTATAATATGCTTGTATATCTATGGACTGGGTTCGATTCCAACTTCTGTCAATGATTTTAGATAAGGAGAGACAGATTCCATTCTCTTCTGGCTACACCAAGTGAAGAAGATATAATGACATTGTGGTCTGAAATTAACATGAAAAATGATATTCCTTTACTACAAAGTAGACGTTAGGATGAATCACAATAAAGACTGGAGCGGCGACACGTAGAAACCTTTCTTATACTTGTTATTTATTTCTAGTGACGAAACAAACGCTATGTAGGCTCACAGGACATTTAGTCCATATTTTATATGAGCTTCTGTATGTCGATAAAATCGGTTCTGATCTGGGAATGCAACTTAGACCGTACTTAACGCTGAATTTGATCCCTTCGTGAGAATACAGCACGTCTACAATTTGTTGTTTGTTCAGAACTGCAGATTCCTCAACATCTCCACATACTGCGCGTGAATGGGTTCGAATCCTGGCCCGGCACTATAGATTTCATTATGTATTATCAAGCTCTAGCATGAGAACACCTATCTGCTGGTGGATAATTATTTTAATGTTTAATGTATTTTCATTCTTTGTCAACACTAACGATATGTGACGTTTTTGACACCCAGTGAGACACAGAACTATTTGCGAGATCACTGTAAGTTCAAGATGTTAGTCCGATCTGGACAAAAATTCGGAAGCTGACGTATCTTTGTGTGTAGTCAAAAGCGATATGATGTGTGGAGCTGTATTCCCAGTGAGCACTGAACTCTTCGTCATATTATTTCTAGTTCAAACACGCTCACATGTCGCTGCTGGTGCAACAAACCCATATTTAACGTTCGTTTTCTCTAGAATATAACAGCGATAGATGCCGGGTTGGAGTCTTGGGAAGGAAAAAAATGTATGTTTCGTCTCGTCATTTCAGTTAAAACATCTAGCTACTGCCGAGAAAACCCGAAATGTCACAGTTGATTGTGCGTCGATATCTATCCGATTAAGTTCTGAGTTCGAACCCCTGTCCAACACAAAGCCTTACCTCACGGCAATTCAAATAAGTTACTTGTTAAGAACCAAGATTCAACATCTCTCGTCGTTCGTTAACAGTGAAAATAGGTGCTGGGTAGGAATTCGCGTCCGGCAAAAATACTTGCGATATGTAATTTAAAGTTGGAATTTGCAAACTGGCTCTGTCTAAAATCGAGGTATATCACTCTCTGTATGCCTAATCAGGAGTGACAGTCAGTATCCGTCAGGCACGAAATCATTGCTTAGTCTGCATGACCTGAGTTTGCATCCATATGCAGAACGAGACGGTTCGTCGTGTCATTTGAAGTTCATAAATATTCTCAATTAGCTGCTCGTGAATATCTTTAATTTTTAATCTTATTTTGTGTTAAATAATAAGTACGGTATGTTACTTTGAAGAGTAAATCATGAATACGACGAATTTACCACGTGCATTACCTATCTGACGTAATAATGAGAGTGGTAAAATGTCAGGTATGTCATTTATTGTAATAAATGTGAGCTACAAGCCTTAAGGGCAATCTTATCTGTGATAAGGTGATATTTGTAGTATCGTGGTATTACTTTGCATCTTGAGTTATTGCAATACAGAACAGTTTTTTCTCGTGGTGACTTGTTGGAACCACTTTCAATAGTCAAACGACTGTACCAAGGAGCGATAAGGAGACCTGCTAGACAGTTGCGCTATGTGGGTTGCATGTGAATCAGGCGAAATTCAATTCAGGTCGTTCGGATACTATTGGGCATGAATGAACATCACGTGTATCGATTTCCATCGCGCTGGGGTAAGTCCTCCGGGGTACGTTTATTCTCCCTAGTGTGTAAATATATTTGGAGCATGTCATTCAAAAACGTTTGAAACGACATAGACGGGAGCGGGTTGTTGTTAGGAGAGCAGAATGTATTAGACTCGCGGATCATGTGGTGTTATTGGCAGAGAGCGAAAGTATGACTGAAATGTTAAAAGAATTGAACAAGAGACGTGAGTAAATTGGAATGAGAAATAATAAGAAAAACGCAAAATGTCCGGTGATAGGTGCAAGAAAAGCAAGAACAACTATAATGTTAGGCAGGAAGATACACAACAATTTAGTGTTTTTAGATAACTGCGACGTGCTATTATGGACGACATTGGAAGTAATAAGGAGGTGAAAATACGTATAGCAATTGCCAACGAGACGTTTCATAACAGGAGGCTTTTATGTGGGTGCGTTGATAGGGGATAAAATAGGCAGGCACAGTGAGAAATGAGGTGGTGTTGATTGGGAGAACAGAGAGAAATTTTAAAGGTAGCAGGATGAGCAAACACAATTGGCATGGACACTGAATGAGAAGAGATTGTTTATTGATGGTATGAAGGAAATGGTGAATGCAAGAAGAAGAAGAAGGAGAAGAAGAAGAAGAAGAAGAAGAAGACGCAGAACATACCAGGTGGTGGACAGCGTAAGAACAGAAAATAGTTGTGAGAAAACAAGAGGGTAACAAATGATGGGACTGCATGGAGAACTACATGTGAAGACCTGCCCTAGGGCAGGACACTCATGGTGGTGGTGTTGATGAAGAGGAGACTTATGTAGGACATTTTGCAAAACGCCCATTTTCTTGTAATCCAAATTTAAACAAAACATAGGCAGCTTATAATTTGTAGTCTATAAATGACCGTGAATTGCGTGACAGATGGAACTTGCCAGTATACCAGTTATTAGGACTTATTCCCACTCCACTGACGTATGGAGCGTGCGAACTGTGGCTGCTTGAAAGCCTCTGTGCGTGCTGTGCTTAGTCTCTTCTGGTCTTCACGCTTCCTACAGTTACAATACGTAGGCGGTTTAAGTATATTCCATTCCTACTTTCATCATGTAACGTCAGTTCTAGAAACTTTCTAATTAGGTCTCCTCGAGATACTTTACTCTTCCACGGGATAGTCTGTGTCTACCATGAACTGTCCGTTAGTCAGTAAGTGGAATAACTGGTTTTCCGACACATGTCGCCATGTAACTGTCGCTCTGTCTCCACGCCAGAGAGACGGAAATTCTGTGTGCCACATTTGAAGATGAGTCTGTAAAGGTTACAAAACTAGTTAATGGAATTACAAATAGTTGAAAAAGTGAGTTTTTGCAGTTTTCCGTATTTACATTCAATGCACTAGTCACAGGCTCTAGGCGATCCTTAGGGGACAAGCTTAGTCGGTTGAGAGCGTGATGTGTCCCTCCGAGATTAATTTCACCTGGGCTTTAAGCGACTCACCGGTCAGCATTTACAGAGCTGTCAACTACATCTCACACCGGGAATATGACCAGGATTGGTTTGCATCGCAGCCTACGGAAGAGAACGCAAATCGAACGATCATTCGCAGTCATTCCCTCCATTGACTACCATTCGCCTATATTCAACAGTTAAGGATTCCTCCGGAAATATTCCAAGTAGACTTTCTCTAGATATTTTACGTTTCTTTCCAAGCGCCTGCCTGTTCAATTTGATCAGAAACTGTGTGACATTCTCCAACGGGTCAAAAAACCTGTGACCATTCGTGCCGCCCTTCTCTGTATACATTCAGTATCGCCGGGCAGTTGTATCTGATTAGGATCCAAGAATCTCGAGCAATATTCGGGGATGGGTCGCAAGCGTGATTAGTAAGCAATTTCTTTTGTACACTGATTGTATTTTCCTAGAATTCTACCAACGAATTGCAGCCATCCACCGTATTTCCCTAAGACTGCGACTATGTGACGGTTCCATTTCAAATCTCTAGAAATTTTTACACCCGGGTATTCATGTGGGTTGAGCGATAGCGAGTTTGACTCGCTGCACTATACTCGTAGGATAAGGTTATATCGTTTTGTGAACCGAACAATTTTACATTTCGGGAACATTTAAACTAAGTTGTCATGCTTTGCACTACACTGAAATCTTATGAAGGCGTGACTTCTTTCAAACAGAACTTTATTACAGGCAACAGCATCATTTGCGAAAACACTGAAGTTCCAAATAGACCGCGTAACCACGGCCCCCTTCTCCCCTCCAAATTGCTGCCTGAAAACTGGAAGTCCCATTCGTAAAACACCTTCAGAAGTTCGTTCACATTCCGTATCAGTTAATGTGTTAAAAACTTGACCTGAAGAAACATAACCCTTTGCAGTTGAAGACCCTCAGTTGTAAGAGAAGCTAGTTTTTCGAAAACGTCTCAATATTTATGTACTGAACTAGGTGTTGTACAATTCTATAATTTTCAGGTACATTCGGCGACGTTTGTGGATACTGTCTGACAAATGTGTTGCGAATAAAGTGAGTAGTAAAGAAGTAATAAAGTGAAACATCAAGCCTGATGCTGACACCTTACTGCACGATCAGCGAAAATGTAGAAGTGATAAAAGTCTTTTTCCTTTCATCATTATGTCAGGGATGTCAGAGGGGAAAAAAAGTTTCGCCAAGTTTCGAAATTATGTGTGAAGTTTGTTGGAAGTCGCCACGTGCTGCCTTTCACAAATGCTCGGTGAATATAGTCTCGATAATTTGCGCGCCATGAAATTATGCTGCCTTAGACGAGTACGCAGTTTTTAACTTTTAACGCCCGACTTATTGCGTAAACCTATGCCTTTAAATGAAGGACGGAAGGAGGATTGCATTTAATGTGCTATCGATGTCGAGGTCATTAGAGACGGAGCAGGAGTTGGCACTGCGTCAGGGAAGGGTAAAAGAAGTCCGCCGTTCCCTTTCAAAGGAACCATCCCAGCATTTACTTGGAGCGATTCAGGAAAGTTACGGAAAACGTATCAGGATGGCCGGATGCGGATTTAAACGTCATCCTCCCGAATGCGAGTCTAGTGTACTAGTTGACAGCTCGTCGTGTAGAAGCTAGCGTTGTTGGTGATGGGATTCCGGGTTCGATTCACGGCTGGGTTGCTTTCTCCGCCCGGGAAGTAGGTGTCTGTGGTGTCATCATTTCATCATCATCCGTGAAGGTGGCGAAACTGGACTGTGTAAAGGTTGGAGCTTTGTACAGGCACTGATAACCGTGCAGTTAAGCGCCCCAAAAACCAATCATCATCATCATCATCATCATACCATGTAATAACCACTGCGGCAGCTCGTTCGGTATACATTTAAATGAGCAGATTAAGTCAGCATTTTTAGTATTTACATTGACTTCGTTCTTCATAAATGAAAGCAGGAACTATGACAAGACAAAGGAATTGGGATAACGAATGAGAAATACCTGATTGTGCTTCTGTTTGTAGATGACATGATTCACGTTCACGAAATGACCTCCAAAGATCTATATACCACCTGAACGAAATATGCAATGAATACAACTTTAAAATTTCTAGGAACAAAACGAAAATAAGTGCACTCCGAGGAAAATACTCAGTCAGTTTAAAACTAGTTTTGGAAAATCCTGCTTTAGAACTGGTCTCTTAATCTTTCATTTAGGCTACGCTGTAAGATCTGATTTTTACTCTGATACTTAAAATAAATTACACAAATTCTAAGCTGTTTGTGATTCTATTATCTGAATATTGGGCAATAAAGTACAAAAAGATTGTCCCGAAATTCTATAACGTGGTCGCGGTTCCTGTATTATGCTATGAAAGCGAAAACATGGTTTAAAAAAAAGCAAAAAAAAAATCACACGGCAGAGATGAGGTTCCTAAGAAATTCGAAGAGCTGCACAACAAGAAATGATTAGGAATGAAGATACTAGAGAAAAATTAAGTATTTTCAACAGAAACTAAAAAATTCAAAAATATCGTGAAGACTTCCCCAAAATATTCTTAACTACAAGCGGAATGGAAGACGTGATATTGAAAGGCCTCGGACGTGGGAGCAATTTCGTTTGAGAGACTATCCCGCGCGGCGACTACTGAAGTACTTATACATTATAGAATTCTTAAGTTATACAACCAAAATAAGTAAGTTTTAATGTAGTTTACGTTCACTGATTCAAAAAAAAATTCTTGCTTTTTAAAGTGGGCTATGTTCTTTCTAAGGGTTCAAACTGTCTCCATGACAAATTTGAACAATATCTGTTAAGCGGTTTGGACTCTAAAACGAAACAGACTGTGTTACAAAGTTGAAAAGCAACTGAGAGAAAGAAGCAGCGTCGGTTTCTGCAGGAGGCGGCCATCATTTTGTAGGACAATGTTCGGGCACGCTCGGTTCAAGTCGTGACTGATTTGATCGGTATATAGGGATGGGGAGCGCCGCATCACGCACCACACTCATCTACATCTATATTTATACTCCGCAAGCCACCCAACGGTGTGTGGCGGAGGGCACTTTACGTGCCACTGTCATTACCTCCCTTTCCTGTTCCAGTCGCGTATGGTTCGCGGGAGGAAAGACTATCTGAAAGCCTCTCTCTAATTTTACATTCGTGATCTCCTCGGGAGGTATAAGTAAGGGGAAGCAATATATTCGATACCTCATCCAGAAACGCACCCTCTCGAAATCTGGCGAGCAAGCTACACCGCGATGTAGAGCGGCTCTCTTGCAGAGTCTGGCACTTGAGTTTGTCAAACATCTCCGTAACGCTATCACGGTTACCAAATAACCCTGTGACGAAACGAGCCGCTCTTCTTTGAATCTTCTCTATCTCCTCCGCAAACCCGATCTGGTACGGATCCCACACTGATGAGCAATACTCAAGTATAGGTCGAACGAGTGTTTTGTAAGCCACCTCCTTTGTTGATGAACTACAGTTTCTAAGGACTCTCCCAATGGATCTCAACCTGGTACGCGCCTTACCAACAGTTAATTTTATATGATCATTCCATTTCAAATCGATCCGCACGCATACTTCGAGATATTTTACAGAAGTAACTGCTACCAGTGTTTGATCCGCTATCATATAATCATACAATAAAGGATCCTTCTTTCTATGTATTCGCAATACATTACATTTGCATATGTTAAGGGTCAGTTTCCACTCCCTGCACCAAGGGCCTATTCGCTGCAGATCTTCCGGCATTTCGCTACAATTTTCTAATGCTGCAACTTCTGTGTATGCTACAGAATCATCCGCGAAAAACCGCATGGAATTCCGACACTATCTACTACCTCATTTATATATATATTGTGAAAAGTAATGGTCCCATAACACTCCCCTGTGGCACGCCAGATATTATTTTAACGTCTGTAGACGTCTCTCCAGTGATAACAACATGCTGTGTTCTGTTTGTTAAAACTCTTCAATCCAGCCACAGAGCTGGTCTGATATTCCGTGGGCTCTTACCTTATTTATCAGGCGACAGTGCGGAACTGTATCGAACGCCTTCCGGAAGTCGAGAAAAATAGCATATACCTGGGAGCCTGTATCTAATATTTTCTGGGTCTCATGAACAAATAAAGTGAGTTGGGTCTCACACGATGGATGTTTCCGGAATCCATGTTGATTCCTACAGAGTAGATTCTGGGTTTCCAAAAACGACATGATACTCGAGCAAAAAACATGTTCTAAAATTCTACAACAGATCGACGTCAGAGATATAGGTCTATAGTTTTGCGCATCTGCTCTACGACCCTTCTTGAAGACTCGGACTACCTGTGCTCTTTTCCAATCATTTGGAGCCTTCCGTTCCCCTAGAGACTTGCGGTACACGGCTGTTAAAAGGGAGGGCAAGTTCTTTCGCGTACTGTGTAGAATCGAATTGGTACCCCGTCAGGTCCAGTGGACTTTCCTCTGTTGAGTGATTCCAGTTGCTTTTCTACTCCTTGGACACTTATTTCGATGTCAGCCATTTTCTCGTTTGTGCTAGGATTTAGAGAAGGAACTGCAGTGCGGTCTTCCTCTATGAAACATCTTTGGAAAAAGGTGTTTAGTATTTCAGCTTTACGCCTGTCATCCTCTGTTTCAATGCCATCATCACCCCGGAGTGTCTGGACATGCTGTTTCCAACCACTTACTGATTTAAATTGAGACCAGAACTTTCTAGGATATTCTGTCAAGTCGGTACATAGAATTTTACTTTCGAATTCACTGAACGCTTCACGCATAGCCCTCCTTACACTAACTTTGACATCGTTTAGCTTCTGTTTGTCTGAGAGGTTTTGGCTGCGTTTATACTTGGAGTGAAGCTGTCTTTGCTTTCGCAGTAGTTTCCTAACTTTGTTGTTGAACCACGGTGGGTTTATCCCGTCCCTCACAGTTTTACTCTACACGTACCTGTCTAAAACGCATTTTACGATTGCCTTGAACTTTTTCCAAAAATACTCAACATTGTCAGTGTCAGAACAGAAATTTTCGTTTTGATCTGTTAGGTAGACTGAAATCTGCCTTCTATTACCCTTGCTAAACACGTAAGCCTTCCTCCCTCTTTTTATATTCCTATTAACTTCCATATTCAGGGATGTTGCAACAGCCTTATGATCACTAATCCCTGTTCTGCACATACAGAGTCGAAAAGTTTGGGTCTGTTTGTTATCAGTAGGTCCTAGATGTCATCTCCACGAGTCGGTTCTCTGTTTAATTGCATGAGGTAATTTTCGGATAGCGCACTCAGTATAATGTCACTCGACGCTCTGTCCCTACGACCCATCCTAAACATCTGAGTGTCCCAGTCTATATCTGGTAAATTGAAATCTCTACCTAAGACTATAACATGCTGAGAAAATTGATGAGAAATGTATTCCAAATTTTCTCTCAGTTGTTCTGCCGCTAATGCTGCTGGGTCGGGAGGTCGGTAAAAGGAGCCAATTATTAACCTAGCTCGGCTGTTGCGTGTAACCTCCACCCATAATAATTCACAGGAACTATCCACTTCTACTTCACTACAGGATAAACTTCTACTAACAGCGACTAACTCTCCACCACCGGTTGCATGCAATCTATCCTTTATATCTGTCTGTACCTTTGTAAAAATTTCGGCAGAATTTCTCTCTGGTTTCAGCCAGCATTCTGTACCTATAACGATTTCAGCTTCGGTACTTTCTATCAGCGCTTGAAGTTCCGGTACTTTACCAACGCAGCTTCGACAGTTTACCATTACAATACCGATTGCTGCTTGGTCCCCTCATGTCCTGCTTTGCCCCGAACTCGTTGAGGCTGCCGCCCTTTTTGTACTTGCCCAATGCCATCTAACCTAAAAAACCGCCCAGCTCACGCCACACAACCCCTGCTACCCGTGTAGCCGCTTGTTGCGTGTAGTTGACTCCTGACCTATCCAGCGGAACCCGAAACCCCACCACCCTATGGCTTAAGTCGAGGAATCTGCAGCCCACACGGTCACAGAACAATCTCAGCCTCTGATTCAGACCCTTTACTCAGCTCTTTACCAAAGGCCCGCAGTCAGTCCTGTCGACGATGCTGCAGATGGTGAGCGGTGTGCTCTGCTTTCATCCGGCTAGCGAGACTGGCAGTCTTCACCAAATCAGATAGCCAGGAAGGGTTTCCTCCGATCCATAGCGACACACATCATTGGTGTCGACATGAGCGACCACCTGCAAATGGGTGCAACCTGTACCCTTCATGGCATCCGGAAGGACCCTTTCCACATCTGGAATGACTCACCCCGGTATGCACACGGATTGCACATTGGTTTTCTTCGCCTCTCTTGCTGCCATATCCTTAAGGGGCCCCATTACGCGCCTGACGTTGGAGCTCCCAACTACCAGTAAGACCACCCTCTGCGACTGCTCGGATCTTGCAGACTGAGGGGCAACCCCTGGAACAGGACAAGCAGCCACGTCAGGCCGAAGATCAGTATCGGCCTGAGACAGCCCCAGAATTGCGCCCTTCTGAGCTCAGCTTGATTCCTGACGTAAAGGTAGCGTTCTCGCTTTCCGCGTCTGGGTTCCCGGGTTCGATTCACGGCGGGGTCAGGGATTTTGTCTGCCTCGTGATGGCTGGGTGTTTTGTGATGTCCTTAGGTTAGTTAGGTTTAAGTAGTTGTAAGTTCTAGGGGACTGATGACCATAGATGTTAAGACCCATAGTGCTCAGAGCCATTTGAACCATTTGTCGAACTTTGGGGTATTCGGTTCGGAGCTGTTATGGAGATACGTCAGACAATAGACCGCTCCATTCGAACTACCTATACAACTGGCGTAGTTAGGGGTATCTTGCTCTTTCGACATCACTGGCGATGGCTTATATACATGAGCTGTTCAAAAAATATCCGACCTTTTTTAATTGTTGAAATCAACAATGGTATCAGGGCGCGCATGGGCTCATGTTTTCAGGCATATTTAGCACACATACCTGATTTTCTCCACTACTTCGGAACACTTGCAAGTCGTACACGTTGGATTTAGTATTCTGAGCAAAATGACGTCTTTACATCACATTTGGCTCCAAGCTTGGCGATTCTCAAGTTGAAACCATCGTGTGTTTGTGGACAAAGTAATGGGTACTGCAGGGCTAAAGGAGTGGTACAACCATTTCAAAGGTAGCCGCTAATCAATGAAGACAGAAGCCAGTTAAGGTACGCCCGCAATATCCGCAAATCAGGTCGTTACTGATCCCGCAATATTGCTGGTGAAGCAGAATGGACCAATCACTATCAGAGAAGTTGTAGTCTAATCTAAAAGCCGTAAAGTCAACTAACTAACTAGGTGTTACAATAACTAACGTCCGCCCGCGGTAGCTGAGTGGTCAGCACGACAGACTGTCAATCCTAAAAGACCGGGTTAGATTCCCGGCTGGGTCGGAGATTTTCTCCGCTCAGGGACTGGGTGTTGTGTTGTACTAATCATCATTTCATCCCCATCGACGCGCAAGTCGCCGAAGTGGCGTCAAATCGAAAGACTTGCACCAGGCGAACGATCTACCCGATGGGAGGCCCTCGTCACACGCCATTATTATTATACAATAACGAACAACTTAAATTGGAAAGAACACATATAAAATGTTGCGGTTAAGGCTAACCGAAGACTGCGTTTTATTGGCACAACACTTAGAAAACGTAACAGACCTACAAAGGACACTGCCTACACTACGCTTGTCCGTCCTCTTTTAGAATACTGCTGGGAAATGTGGGATCCTTAAAAGATCGGACTGACGGAGTAGATCGAAAAAGTCCAAAGAAAGGCAGCACGTCCTCCTATTATCGCGAAATATGAGAGAGTGTGTCACACAAATGATACAGGATTTTGGCTGGACATCATTAAAAGAAAAGCGTTTTTCTTTGCGACGGAATCTTCTCACGAAATTCCAATCACCAACTTTTTCCTCCGAATGCGAAAATATTTTGTTGACACCGACCTACGTAGGGAGAAACGACCACAACGATAAAATAAGGGAAGTCAGAGCTCGTATGGAAAGACACAGGTGATCATTCTTTCCGGGTGCTATGCGAGATTGGAATAATAGAGACTTGTGAAGGTGGTTCGATGAACAACCTGCCAGGCACTTAAATGTGATTTGCAGAGTATCCATGTAGATGCAAGTATAGGTGGTCACATTTTTACTATCCCCTGTATGTGCATATCGCTTCACACGACCTTTGTTACCTCAATGTCGATATCGGCATCATTTTCGAAATATGTGAGCTTTCTTATATTATCTGTAATGTTAATATACAACATGAACAGTAAGGCTCCCAACACGCTTCCCTCTGGCACAAGTGGTTACTTTTACACGTATAGATGAACTCTCCATTTAGGATGAGATGATGTGTCCTCCCTACAAAAATATTTTATTGGCCGTACTTTATACGGTGCAGGCAAATGGTCAACTACAATTGCTGTTTACTGTGAGGTAACCTCTAGCGTATCAGAAGCAGTTTAGGAACATTTTTTCAAATGAGTATACGCACTCGTATTTCGGCAGGTGCACAGTTTTGCCATTTCAATTTTTGCACGTTTCACAGATACCTTTTCGAAAATTTCGAGCAAAACAAATCGAAATCTTTATTACATCATGAAACAATGAAGAAGCAAATGCGGGTTTGTTCGCAAGCCCGAAGCAACATCTGGTACAAGAATCATGGATTTTAATAAAGTAGCTGTCGATAGGTTTTTTTCGTTGCTTACAGATGTAACTGACAATCACAAACTAATGACTTCTCAAATAACTAATTGTGATGGAACAGGCGTCTCGGTTAATGCTAAAAACTAATCGAACATCGCAGCTTGCAAAGGGAACCGTCCAGTGCGATCGTTAACATCTGCAGAAAGGGGCGAAACTGCAACCAGCCTCATTAGTACGTCAGCAAGCGGAGCTGACATTCCTCCTACGATTATTTTTCCACGAAAGAAGAAGCAGAAAGAATTTGAGTTAGGACAGGCAGCAGGAGGTTGCGCTGAGGTCCACAGCACAGCATGTATGGCCACAGAGTCCTTATTTGTATGGTTTCCACAATTAGTGGTATTTTCTAAGGCATCAAAGCAGGTCCCAGTTCTCCTTATATCAGATGGCCACTCAGCACATACCACGAACATTGACGTTATGGACTACGCGAGGGAGAGTGGCGTTTCTTTACCACCACATTGCTCTCACAGACTTCAGCCGCTTGATG
Source organism: Schistocerca gregaria (assembly GCF_023897955.1). NCBI lineage: Eukaryota > Metazoa > Arthropoda > Insecta > Orthoptera > Acrididae > Schistocerca > Schistocerca gregaria. Next base: position 278 of record NW_026061896.1, on the reverse strand, counting down.
TTTGTTTTATAAATCCTCGTTATAGTGATCAGCTTCGAAAATGGCTACGGAACCATGCAGCGAAAGTCGTAACTATCTTTGAAATTTCAACGCTTTTTGGTTCAGCTTTCGTCTAAAGCGCAACAATGAAAACCGCTATTAAAGGTTTCGAAGCTACTGCAATATGGCCCACGGACCCATCCATATTCACGACGCACACTTCCTCCCGGCACACACAACTGACAGCGGACGTGATAGGCCGTCAGATAAAGAGGTTATTATATCTGAACAATTGGAAT